>NC_061862.1:37337852-37527145 GCF_907164915.1 Impatiens glandulifera | reverse complement strand
GGCTGAATCCGGTCTTACCATGTCCATGAGGTTGCCGAACACTGATCTTGCCCAGTTGACCTCCTTTCCTTCCAACAGACGAAATATCATTTTGATTTTGTCTCTGGTGAGGTTGCTGAAGTTTCCTCCCCTTGCCAGTATCGCCCTGGCGAAAACGTCACATGCCGGGATATATTCCGGCTTCAGCGTATTCTTACTTCCGGATGTCGTGATTGGCTTATTGGTTGCCGATAAGAGGTGGCAAGCCGTCTCAAAGGTATCATCGTCTATTTCTGCCGTTGCATCCTGGCCGGTAGTTGGGAGACGCAAGCTCTCGGCCACCACTGCTTCGGTGATCTCGATTTGGGAACCGCAAACCGTTGCGATGATCCTGTCGTAGGAGATGATTGCGGTTTTGAAGAATTCTTCGACCGCCTCTCTGTAAATTACGTGAGGACCGTTTAGAAAATATCCCAGACCGGTTTTGATCAGCAGGTCAATAACTTCCTTTGCTTCGGTTGTCCCATTCTGCCGAATCTCCTCGAAGTCTACTTGAGAATAGAGTTTGAACAACGCCGAATCACGACCCATGTTGAAGAGTTTGAGAATGAGAGAAAACGGCTTCAAAGAGTTTAGAAAATTTAGAGAGATAAAGTGAATTCGCGTGAGAATGAAAGAAATGACCGAAGGCCCCCTTTTATAGTCACGGTTTGGAAGCCCAACCGTCCCATCATGAATGGGCGGGAATTTTCCCTCCAAGATAAAAGTACGCCAAACTATGGGCGGGAAACCGAAAACTGTGGGCGGCAATTTTGAGCGGGAGATTTCCCTCCAAAACCCTTAGCCTATGTCATTGATCACGCATGCTTTCCTTTGAGACCGAATGAATGATCGGTTTCAGACATTTTGATTAACAGTTTTGATCAGATTTTATGAAACCGGATAAGAGCGAGTTAATTTTTTTTTTTGGTTACTTAGATAAATGCGCAAAGAGTAGAGAGACACGGTCATTGAAACTAAATCGATATTTTATTCAAGAGACCGATACGAAAGAGTACATAGAGAAAACCGATAGAATGATACGAAAGATAGACATTTAAGCAGTAAGCACCATTCTGGAATACTTTTCCACCACCGCATCTGCATCAAGAATGTTTGAGGGGGATGCTGGCGTGCCCGGTCCAAAATCTGGCCGGTACTTGAGAATCAATTTGCTGATGTGAGGTGCAAAGCCGAGACCTTTCTTGGTCAGCACCATATTCCTCAAGTTTTGAAAGAGGACCGCTGACCAATTGATGGGCGTTTGGTGGTAGATGTGGGTCATGATGTTGTAGGTATTCTTTGAATACCGCTGATTTGGAGATTGGCACAGAATGGACCGAGTGACAATCTCAAGAAGTAGCTGAGTGCTACGACCGAGGCGGGTTTTTAACCCATGGGTTTCCACCGGATCAAGGGTGGCAGAGCAGCGTAACCCATAGTAGTATTCATCAAGTCCCTCCATGGTTGGGAAATCAGAGAACCCTTCTTTGGGCAGATTGAAGAGGGTGGCAAATTCGGCTTTATCAAGCCGGAAGGTATGATTCCTTACAGTGGTGACAATGCTATTGCCCCAGTTGCAGGCATTTCTGAAGAATTCCTTGACATCCTCAATTAGTATGGGACCGGATTCGTCGAGGAAGGTTTGAAGACCGGTAACGATTAGGCTTTCAAACATGTGTTTCTTTGGATGGTCATAGTCCCATTCTGCCATACATGAGTTGAAGTCGACACTTAAAAAATTTCCCAAAGTTCGACTCGGCATGATTATGGTATAGAGAGAGAGATTCAAGAGGAATACGAGTGATTTTGGATGTGATAGAATGAGAGAAGGATGGCTCCTTATATAGGATCGGTTTTGGAGGGAAAATCTGTGCATTGATGGTCAGTTTTGTTTTATTAAGGAAGAGAATCTTTCCCTTTTCAAGATGCATGGGGAAGCGGCAGATTGCAAGGCTCGAGGTAAATATTAGTTGGGAAGTGACCAGATTAGTTGGAAATTAAATATGTAGGTGGTTGGGAGTTATCTCATTAGTTGGGATTGTCTCATTAAATGCATTTAACACATAAACGATATTGATTAGATAGAAACCGAAAGTGGGAGAGACAATACCGAAAATGACATACATAAATGATGAAGTCAAGAAAAAGCACAAATAAAACCGAAGGAGACATGGGTGAAGCCGATATGATTAAATTGGAGTTGGTTAAGAATGCATCCGGTGCATGAAGCAAAACGACCGGATGCAGGAAGGAGTAACTTAATGGCCGCGGGGATTGGAGTTCCTCCTCCTCCACTCTCTCCTCGATCGTAGAATGAGTCGATGACTTCTCTGGTGAACACCTGACTATGGGTCAAACTTTCGCCGGGACAGGTTGGGACTCCAAGCTCCTCAAAAAGTCGGCTTATCTGGGGAACGAAAGCCACTGACCGGGTGCCGATTATCCAAATAAGGACGTCGAACAGCACCCTAAACCAATTGACCGGCGTTCTGGTGATGATGGCCGCCATCATGTTGAACGTTGCCGTGCAGTAGATGTTGGTGACATCTTTTCCAATGATGCCCCTTCCTATTATATCATTGAGGAGCTGGTACTCAGCCCTCAAAGGAGATTTGGAACCATGATCAGCAACAGGCTCGTCTGACCGAGCTAGAGCGAGAGAGACCTCAGCCTTGGTATCGGCCGGAGGGTTTAGGTCTGTTAGCCCTTGTTTGGGCAGATCGAAGCACCGAGCGAAGTCCTGCTCGGTGAAGTCAAAGAGAATACCCCCAACCTTAGATTGGATGTGGGTCTCAAAGTGGGGTGTCCCCCGGTATACCCTGGCGTTGTTGTAAAATTCCAAGACAGATTGAGGATAGATGATTTGCTTGTCATCCAGGAAATACTGGAGGCCAGTATCTTCCAGTTGTTTGATCATCCGATACAGCTCATAATGATCGGTATCGGAGCAAGATTCAAAGTCTAATTGGAGAATGTTTGTGAAGATAGACATGGTTAGGTTGCCTTAGAGAGAAGATGTTCTTGTGAGATTTTTTTGCCTTAGTGATGGAAAGAGTGTATTGTTTTGTGAGTGTTTGAGTGAAAGAGTGCTTCCTTTAAATACTGGTTTTGGGGCTAACCTATTATCCGGGCATTAAATGAGATGAAGTATATTAACCGCAGGATAAGAATCTTTGCATAAAATAGGCAGTTTTGCAGGTCTAGGTGTCGGTCATAGGCCCGGACTGTGAAAGATATCAAAAGATCTTCACGTCTTTTTAGGCGCGACCAGGTTTATTCTGAAAAGGCAATGATGCAGAGCAGAGACCTTTAACCTCTGATAACTATTCCTCTTCTGTTTGAAATTCAAATAATCTGGGGTAGCCTTCTTCCGAACCGGTCAGACATCAGTTGTTCATCCCGATGCGGTTATTTGGTGCATGCACCAAGTAGCCGGTCGGTTTACTTTCTCTGATAGACTGGGCGGTTCTTCCGCAAACACCCCGAAGATTCAAAGTTCAACTTCTTAGGAAGAATTATCGGTTTGTCTGTCTGAACCGATTTCCCTTTAATTATCCTTTGGAAGGATTTGGCTAATGTCGGTTAAGCCGAGAGTAAGTCTAAATTGAGAAAACTTAGCTTCCTGCAGCGGCTTCGTGAAGATATCGGCCACTTGTTGATCGGTCGGTACGTATTCCAGCCGGATATGCTTCAACGTGACATGCTCTCGGATGAAGTGATGTCTGATGTCGATGTGCTTGGTTCTGGAGTGGAGAACCGGGTTGTAGGTGATCGCAATGGCACTTGTGTTGTCACAGAAGATCGGTGACTCTTCGGCTATGATACCGAAGTCCTTCAGCTGCTGTTGGATCCAGAGGAGTTGAGAGCAGCAGCTTCCGGCCGCCAAGTATTCAGCCTCTGCGGTTGATGTAGCCACCGATGTCTGTTTCTTGCTGTGCCATGACACCAGTCGGTCACCTAGGAACTGACATGTTCCACTGGTGCTTTTCCTGTCGATCTTGCATCCTGCATAATCTGCGTCTGAATAGCTTGTCAGATTAAATGATGAGTCTTTTGGGTACCACAGACCGACATCAGGTGTGCCCTTTAGATACTTCAGTATCCTCTTTGCGGCTGTGTAATGGGATTGCTTTGGATTTGCTTGGAATCTCCCACACACACCAACTGCAAACAGGATGTCCGGTCTACTTGCTGTCAGGTACAGCAGGGAACCGATCATGCCTCGGTATGCAATCTGATCTACCGATTGACCTTCATCATCTCTATCCAATTTAACGGATGAGCTCATTGGAGTGGCCGCCGAGGAGCATGTGTCCATACCGAATTTCTTCAAAAGCTCCTTGGTATATTTAGGTTGACTGATGAATGTTCCTTCCTTGAGTTGTTTAACCTGAAGACCTAGGAAGAAACTTAATTCTCCCATCATACTCATTTCAAATTTGTCAGTCATCATTTTTGAGAACTTGTCACAGAGCTTTGGATCGGTGGAACCGAAAATAATATCATCTACATAAATTTGAACAAGTAGGATATGTTCCTTCTTTTCAAACTTAAACAAGGTTTTATCCACCGAACCGATGGTGAAATCATGCTCTAATAAAAATGCGGTTAGCGTATCATACCAGGCCCTAGGTGCTTGCTTTAGACCATATAAAGTTTTGTTCAGCCGGTATACATGGTTTGGAAATGCAGCATTTTTGAAACCGGGTGGCTGTTCAACGTACACTTCTTCACGTATATCACCGTTCAGAAATGCACTTTTAACATCCATTTGAAAAACTTTGAAATTTTTGAAAGTAGCAAATGCAAGAAAAATCCTAATGGCTTCAATCCTGGCTACAGGAGCAAATGACTCTTCAAAGTCAATGCCTTCTTCCTGTTTGTAACCTTGAGCCACTAATCTGGATTTGTTTCTCGTGACCAAACCGTCCTCATTGAGTTTGTTTCTGAATACCCATCTTGTTCCTATGACCGATTGATCTTTCGGTCTGGGAACTAAGTACCAGACTTTACTACTCTCGAACTGGTTTAGCTCTTCTTGCATTCCCAAGATCCAATCCGGATCTGACAATGCTTCATCTATTCTTTTCGGTTCAATCTGGGATATAAAAGCAGAGTTAAAATATCCTTCCAGAAGTTGACTCCTAGTTCGAACAGGTTCTGAAGGGTCACCTATAATTTGCTCAGGAGGATGTTTACTATTTCTTCTGAGATTCAGTTCAGGAGTGTCTACCAGATTGTCGTTTGTTTGATCAAGGCTAGACTTGTCGGTAGGCTGAACGAGATTGTCAGACCGACCGACTTCCTCGGATTGGACCGAAGTGTCAGCTTCCTGTTGTGAAACAGCTTGATCCGGCTGGGTATCAATATTACCCATTAGGTCATGGACAAACCGCCTAAAGACCGGAGTCTCATCTTCACTGTCAGAATGAATATCATTATTTTCAAATCTGTTGTGTAGATCAAAGCATGAAGCAGTGTTGCTTTCAACCGATTCATCGAAAACAACGTGAATTGTTTCCTCCATGGTTGCAGTTCTATTATTATATACTCTATATGCTTTACTTACTGCCGAGTATCCAAGCATGATACCGGTATCGGTCTTTGCATCAAAAGCTGTGAGTTGGGTTTTACCATTTATATGAATATAACATTTACAACCGAAAATCCTGAGGTACTTGAGTTTAGGAACTCTGTTAAAATAGACCTCGTACGGTGTTTTGTTGTGAAATTTGTTTATCAAAGACCGGTTTTGTGTATGGCATGCAGTATTGATAGCCTCAGCCCAAAATTTCTGAGCAATGCCGGAGTCGGCTATCATGGACCGTGCGGCTTCCTTGAGAGTCCGGTTTCTTCTCTCGGCCAGGCCATTTTGTTGAGGAGTCCTAGCACTAGACAACTCGTGTCTAATGCCGGATTCATCAAGATATGCAGTTAATGTACTATTAGTAAATTCGGTACCTCGATCACTTCGAATGTTGTTGATACGAGTTGATTTTTCATTTTGCAACCGCTTAAGAAGTGTGATCAGGTTTGATACAGTTTCACGTTTAGATGGTAGAAATATCACCCATGTATATCTAGAATAATCATCAATAACTACCATGGTGTAAAGCATACCGCCTAGACTAATGACCTGAATCGGTCCAAATAAATCCATGTGAAGAAGATCTAGGCATCGGCTGGATTGAATATTTCCATTACTCTTAAAGGATGACCTAGTTTGTTTACCCATCTGGCATGCTGAACAAACCTTATCCTGGTTAAATACTATATCAGGAATACCTTCAACTAGCTTTTTACCGCGAATATAGTTTAAAGTTTTCATGTTTAGATGGTTTAGTCTCTTATGCCATAGCTAGGTTTGATCAGTCTTAGCTATCATGCATATAGGATGTTCTACTCTTGTTTTCCAGTCTACCTTATAAATGTTACCTATCCTGTTTCCGGTTAGTAGCACAATACCTTGAGAGTCCTTAACTAAGCATGCATGTTTAAGAAATTCTACCGTGTATCCGGCATCACACATCTGGCTAATACTAAGTAGATTGAAGCGTAGGTTTTCAACTAAGAGTACATTATCAATAGTTAGATTACCATGGACAATCTTACCCTTGCCCACAGTTTTACCTTTTGAGTTGTCACCGAAGGTAATTAGAGCACCGGTTACTAATCTGATGTCGATTAGCAAGTTGCTATTTCCGGTCATGTGCCTGGAGCAACCGCTGTCCAAAAACCATTCGGAGTTTCCTAGCCGTTTCTTTGGATCCTGCAAAATATACATATTTACAACTGTTTGGTACCCACATTTACTTGGGTCCACATGCGATTAGTCCCTTAGGTATCCAAACCTTGATGAACCGGACAGTCTTCTTTGCTAGGGTTTTAACTGTCCTTTTGGCACTCGGTCTCGTGTATTTCGGTTTTCCTTCAGATGACCTAAATGGAGATGGTCTTTGATTCGGTGATCTATAGTTTGACCTACGTGGCTCAGGAAAATCTTTCTTATATTTGAGGATTTCTGCTTTCCTTTTCTCAAGGTCAAGCCATGAATCGGTTGGGCCAACATAATCGTATTTTAGCTTCTCTTCTCTATAATATGCGGTTTCCTCTTCTTCGGCTGTCCAGGTGCTCTTAAGGAATTTTATAAAGGGAAGATTTCCTTTTGTAAGCCTTGCTTTCTCTATGGGTTTTCGGTCTTTGGAGCTATTTCCTGTGTATCCTAGACCACGCTTACAACGAGGATGCCTATAGTGTTTATTCATATCCTTTACTATATCGCTAGATCTTTTATAGGCGGCCATCGTATATTGAAATCGGGCATTCTCTTCCTCGGTTAGGTCTCTAGTCGGTTCACTAGGTTGTTCGGTCTTAGGGTCTAACTCGGTTTCTAGGGTGTGGGTATCATCGGGTTGTATGACTTCCGGTTCGGTGATGATAGGTACTTCTGGTTCTATTGGGATAGGTACTATGGGATCGGGCTTGATGTTGAGGTGTTTAGGTAACATGGTCAATAGGTTCTTATATTCTTCTACCATGTCATTCAATGCTTCATATAACTCATCTTTAGTAAATTCATCATAGGGAGAGTCAAGTACCTGTTCCTCATTGGCCATGAGGCACGTAAGTTCATCGTCGCTGTCACTGCGAGCCCACAAACTTCCTCCATCGTCGGCTATCAGTGCTTTCGGTACCTCACTTCCTTCACCGGCTTGTTGATAATTGTTTCTGTCATTTTGATAGTCCGGTTTCTGGGTATCCCTTCTTGGTTTCCTGCATTCCCACTTAAAATGTCCCATGCAGTTACAGTTGTAGCATCTTACATTGGATTTGTCACCATAGTAGTTGTTTGTCGGTTGGCTCCTTTTCATGAACCTCCCAAACTTCTGTGCAAGCATTGCCATGGCGTCCTCTGTAAACTGTTCGGCTGTTCTGATAGGTGCAGGTGCAGGAGCCGGTATCGGTGCAGGTGTAGGTACAGGAGCAGGTACAGTCGGTTCTGTAGATGTGATTAGTGCTCTGGTTGATGTTGAGGCTGAGACTTCCTCTTCGGTTCTAGATTTCATTTCGAACTCGTATGCCTTTAGATCTTCGAATACATCGTATAATTTCATCTTACGTAGGCTCTTTGATTCCCTCATTACCATTGTCTTTATATCCCAAGCACTTGGAAGAGATCTCAAAGCTTTCATAACTACCTCTTTGTTGTCATACTTCTTGCCCAGAGTAGCTAGCTCATCTAACACACCAGTGAACCGGTCACTGTATTCCTTCATAGTTTCTCCTGGTTTCATTTTGATGCTTTCGAACTTCTGTGTAGCCATCATTATTTTGTTCTCCCTTGTTCTTTCGTTTCCTTCAAAGATCTGGATGACCGTGTTCCATGTCTCCTTCGCAGTTTTGCAATCTCTGATCTTGCAATAAGTGTTTCTGTCTACGCTGTTGGAGATCCGGTTTCTTGCATGGTTGTCCAGATTATTCCTTCTCCTATCTTCAGCTGTCCATTCTTTTCTGTCTTTATCAATGACTATCGGTCCTTCGGTTAGAACGGATTCCATTTCATCATCCAAGGTGACTAGATGCAGGTGCATGCGTGCCTTCCAGTTGGCAAAGTCATCACCTTCTAGCATTGGAGGCCTATCCTGATACATGTTTGCTTGAGTATTGAAACTAACTGCTCTGATACCAATTGTTAGGATCTAGGTCGCCGCTGGTGGACCGGGGGTTGGACCGGTTAGCGGTTCTCACTCGTAGGGTGGTGGTTAATCCGGTTAGAGATTAACACCGGGGTTTCAATACTACACAACCTGTCACAAACCCTTGAACTAGGTTCAAGCGCGGAAGAGGTTTGCTTTCAGGTTGAAGCGGTACACTTGTATGATAGGCACGGTCGGTTTCGGATGATGAAGATTTGGAGATGGTGGGTCGGTTTTGGTAATCTGGATGTTCGGTATGGTTAGTATAGATTCGGTTTGGAGCGGTATGGTTAAGTTAGTCGGTTATGTAATGAAGCCAACAGAAAGTAAATAACACAACAGATTTTTATGGATGTTCGGAGATAAAACTCCTACGTCATCCCTTCCTCTCGAAACCGCGAGAAGGATATTCACTAAGGAATACAAATACAAGCCGATCGAGACTTATTCTCTGCTCGATAACACTCTTACAATTTACACCGAAATTGTAGAACACACTTTAACTTTCAACACTTAGGCTTTCTAGAATATCACACTGTTATTGTAGTAAATGCTTTTAGCTCTTGTTATCCCAATGTATGTCCCGCATTTACTCTTCTGCAACTGCTTCCTTTTATAGGTGAAATATGCCAACGGTCATATTTCAAAGCCTTGAATCTGATTGGCTGATCAGAGGTGCAGTGATTCAGTGTCTCAGACCTGCCGGTCGTCTCCTCAGACCTGACGGTCAATCTCAGACCTGGTATCCTGTTTCAGACCTGCCGGTCTGTAAGGCAAACCTGCTGGGTTTGTCTTTTACTCAATGTAGGCACTGTTTGTTTGGACAGTTGTCTGTACTTTGAAGATTTCCTTTCTGGCTTATCCCGAAGTAGAAGGATCCGGTAGTACTGTTTTCTGTAGCCTACAGTCTTTCCTCAGACTTGCATGGATATGGAAGTATTCAGTCTGTTCCTTTGGTATCATTCTCAACATATACCCAAAGTGTCTTCTTGTAGTAGTCGGCCACTTGACTTGGCCGAATATCTTTTGGTAGTGAAGTAACCGGACTTCTTCCGGTTATTCTTGTCTTGTGGATGATCGGTTGTTTGATGGTTCTGGTTTTAAGCTTTGGCCGATCCTTTGTGCGGTCACGTTCAGAATGCTTTTGATCGGTATGGTGACTTGACCGGTTCGGTTTCTTCAGTTGGTTTTCTTTTGTTCATCCGGTCCGGTTCCTTGTTCCTGCATGGGAAGTTTGTTTAAGTTAGGTTTATTCTAACCGGTCTTGAATTTATCTAACATATATATATATATATATATTTATTCAAGGAGAAGATGAAATAACTTAGACATTCTTACGTTGGTTGATGGGTTCCTTTTGTGCATTGAAGTAAACAGTTGCAACCGAACCCGAAGCATAGGTGATGAGAGAAAGCTCTAGTGTTGAAGTTGGCCCTGGTTATGATATTTGGCTTCTCAATAGTTTGTCAACATATTTGAACGGTCTAAATAGTATTAGAATATAACGGTGAATTCCAACAGCTGGGCATGGCTCCATGTCTGGCACTATTTCTTTTCCTGCATTTTTAGTTTACTCATAGTTCAGTAGGTGAGTGCAAGAATTCATATTTTTAAGGTTATGAGTTTGAATCTTCCCACCTGGTACTCAATGCTTAGTTAGCTAATTACATTTTAAGGTTACACAACACGAAATTAACGCACCTTGACCAGAATTGGTACCACGATCAGAACGAAGTGCTTTTATTTTCTTGCCACTTTGAGTCTCTACTTCGTTTTTAAATTCCTTGAACTTTTCAAAGGACTCTGATTTATGTGACATAAGGTAAATATACCCATATCTACTCATGTCATCAGTAAATGTGATGAAGTATCTATAGCCACCTTTAGCTTCAGTGCTCATTGGACCACATACTTCAGTATGTATTACGCCTAGTAGTTCAGTAGCCCTTTCAAACGTTCCTTTGAAAGGTGACATTGTCATCTTGCCCATCAGACATGATTCACATGTATCAATGGATTTAAAATCCATGTCTTTTAGAAGCCCATCTCTGTGGATCTTCTTCATGTGATTCGCACTAATGTGACCCAATCGACAATGCCATAGGTAGGCCTCACTCAAACTATTTAATTTT
Source organism: Impatiens glandulifera (assembly GCF_907164915.1). Classification (NCBI taxonomy): domain Eukaryota; kingdom Viridiplantae; phylum Streptophyta; class Magnoliopsida; order Ericales; family Balsaminaceae; genus Impatiens; species Impatiens glandulifera. Next base: position 37,516,296 of record NC_061862.1, on the reverse strand, counting down.
TGTCTTTTGTTATTTATGTTATAAAATTCTGATTTGAGATCCAATACAAAGAGTCCATTACTCATTGGAGCTGTCGCATAGAAAATATCATTCTTAAAAACAGAAATATTTCCATTTTTAATGCTAAATTCAAAACCTTCAGAATGTAATACAGCAACCGAAACAAGGTTCTTAGTAATGCAAGGAACATAATAACAATTATTCAGTTCTAATATTAAACCAGAAGGTAAAGATAGACTTAAATCTCCTACAGTAAGTGCAGCAACACTTGCTCCATTTCCAACGCGCAGGTCTATCTCTCCTTTCTTCACTTGTCTTTTATTTCTAAGTCCCTACACATATGAAATAATGTGAGCACCATATGTAGTATCTAATACCCAAGTAGGACCATTATTTAATGTGAGAACATCGGTTGTCATAATCTCAATAACATAAATACCTGAAGTGGAACTCACAGTCTCGTTCTTCGTGTCTTCTAGGTACTTGGGACAATTTCTTTTCTAGTGTCCCTTGGCCTTGTAGTAAAAACAATCATGATCATCAACCATCTTTGGCTTCTCACCACCATTGGGTTTGGCAACTTGCTTGCCTTTCTCTTGGTCATTGTTCTTTTTCTTAGTCACCTTCTTAAACCCCTTCCCATTGTTGACATTTAGAACTTCCTTCTTCTTGTCATCAATAATATTGCCTTCAGCATTTTTAAGCATGTTATGGAGCTCATTCAGATCATGCTTTAGACCATTCATATGGTATTGCATTCTAAATGGTGCAAAACCATCATGTAAGGATCTAAGAACAATATCAGTGGCCAACTCTTGGTCATATGGGGTCCCCAGATTTTCCATCCTCTTGAAAAGCCCAGTTAGGCTAATTACATGAGGACTCACTGGTTTTCCCTTCACAAGCTTGCTATCAAGTATAGCCTTGTGAGTCTCATATCGCTTTATCCTTGCCTGATCCTGAAACAGCGTTTTCAGTTCAGTTATGATAGTATAAGCATCAGAATGCAAAAACCTCTTTTGTAATTCAGTCTCCATTGCAGCTAGTATGAGGCAAGTAACAGGTAATGCTTCAGTTTTCACCCGAGTTGATGTTGCCTTCTCCTCATCTAATGAGGTTCCGGTCACAGTAGGGATAGGGGTAGTTAGGACGTCCTCACGTCCCTCAGACCTAAGAATAATTCTCAGATTCCTTTCCCAATCAAGGAAGTTCGTTTCATTGAGCTTGTTTTTCTCAACAATTGAGCGCAAAGAGAATTTCAAATTATCGTTCGACATATTCTACATAATATAAATGACATACAAATCAGTTTATGTTTTGAAATATGCAAAATACTTATAATTGAACAATTTAAAATAAGTGAATGCACATTTTATTCAAGTTTTTATAGTCCCTTATGAATAAAATGATTCCAAGATCCCATTACAGACAATCCCCAATGTACTTTTGCACTGCCTTAGGTCTTGTGTGTTCAAGGTAAGTAACAATTACTAATTATAACTTATTATAATTCTCGGTTGATGATCCACATCCAATGTAGGATTCATCCCCATGCCTCAAGATCCAAAACTTTGCCTTTTGGTCTCTTGTTGGGTACAACCGTATCAAGGCTTATGAATCCCCGTATAGATTCATCCTCAAGAGCCTAAGGTTGAGGAAAGACACCCTCGCTTTTGCGAAACCTATCCAACCAAAACCATAAACTTCATGGGTCATGACACGGAAAGGCATTGCCCCAATTTTCTTTAGGAACTTAAGTTTTGATTGTCTTTTATTTAATAAAGATAAGGTGTGTTCAGCATGTCAAATGGGTAAACAAACTAAGTCAACCTTCAAGAGTAAATGACACATTCAGTCTAACCGACGCTTAGGTCTCCGTCACATGGATTTATTTGGACCGATTAGGGTCACCAGTCTAGGTGGTATGCTTTACACCATGGTAGTTGTTGATGATTATTCTAGGTATACATGGGTCATATTTTTGGCATCTAAACGTGAAACCGCATCAAATTTAATTACATTGCTTAAACGTTTGCAAAATGAAAAATCAACACGCATAAACATCATTATGAGTGATAGAGGAACTGAATTTACAAATAGTACTCTAAATGAATTTCTTGATGAATCCGGCATTAGACACGAGTTGTCTAGTGCTAGAACTCCTCAACAGAATGGCCTGGCCGAGAGAAGAAATCGAACTCTTAAGGAAGCCGCAAGGTCCATGATAGCCGATTCATGTGTTGCTCAAAAATTCTGGGCTGAGGCTATCAATACTGCATGTTATGCACAAAACCGGTCTTTGATCAACAAGTTTCACAACAAAACACCGTATGAAGTGCATTTTTATAGGATTCCTAACATTAGGTATCTCAAAATTTTTGGTTATAAGTGTTACATTCACATAAATGGGAAAAACTACTTATCTGCTATTGATGCAAAATCCGATATTGGGATAATGCTAGGTTACTCAGCAGTTAGTAAAGCATATAGAGTATATAATACTAGAACTTTAACCGTGGAGGAATCTCTTCATGTTGTATTCGATGAATCGGTTGAAAATAACACCGTATCATCCTTTGATCTACACAACAGATTGAAAAATAACAATATTCATTCTGATAGTGAAGATGAGGTTCCGGTTTTCAGACGGTTTGTCTATGACCAAACGGGTGCTGATGAAACCCAGCCGGAACATTATGAGATATTCAAGATGCTTAAATCTCTAGAGAGTATCGGTCTGAAACCCTTTCTAGATGACAAACATGTCATCTTCCCTGAGACCGTACTCGAATTTTTCCATAACGCTAGGGTCTTTCGCGGTACTCCATACTTTGATACCCTCATCCAATCTAGGGTTGGAGGAACCGTGTTTGACTTCTCCGAGCGTGATTTTGCTCGGTGCTTCGACCTTCCGAAGCAAGGTCTTACCGATCTGAACGCTCCGGACGAACTAAAAGCCGAAATCTCTTTGAACTTCTCTCGCTTGAACCGTCCGATCGATGACCACGGAGCTCGGTCATCATTGAGGGCTGAATACCAGCTTCTCAATGACATCATCGGTAGAGCCATCTTGGGGAAAGACGTCACAAACACCTACTGCGCCACCGTCTTCAACATCATGACCGCTATCACAACTGATACTCCGGTCAATTGGTCAAGGGTGTTGTTTGACATCGTGATTTGGATGATCACCACCCGTCATACCGACTTCATTCCTCAGATCAGCTCTATACTTATGGAACTCGGGGTTCCGCTATGTCCGGGCGAGGGGCTGAACCAGTCCCAAGTCGTGACCAGAGAATCTGCCGACTCCTTCTATTAGCGATTCGAGAAGGCCTGGAAGAAGAAGAACCGGAACCTTACCAACTCCGGCCATTAAAGTCACTCCTCCAACAATCGGTCATTTTGCTCCATGTACCGGTTGTATTGTTATCCTACTCAATTATGATCTCTTTCGGTTTAATCTATGTTTCTTTCGGTTTATTGTAATTCCTTTTCCATTAATGAAAACAAACTTTTGAATTCCAACTGCATGGGGAATTACATAAACTTAGTTCCTTTCCAACTAGATTCTCAGCCTCGGGCTCCGCAACCGGTCAAAAAGTAACCACTTCCCAAGGCGTTTTGAAAATACAAATATTCCTAGCATTAATGAGACAAAACGGAATATCAACATTAAATGCTCAAACTTTCCCTCCAATTTCATATCTATTTAAGAAACCTCTCCCCTTCACACCAACACACCTCCAAACAAAATATTGTAAACTCTCTCTCTTTAAGCAAAATCAGAAACATGTCTCATCGCACTTTTAGAAACTACCTATGCATCGAATTCGAATTTGTCCTCGACATGGAGGATGTTGAAGTAAGGGAGATACTTTTTGAATCCCTTGACGACACCGGCCTTCGCGGTTTCCTCGAAGAATCCGGACCTCTATTCATTCCAGAGGTGTTGGAATTTTTCGATAATGCATCCATGCTCGGCGATGTCATTGTCTCCATAGTGAAAAACAATATTATCGTTATTCTCGAGAGCGGACTAGCCGAAATGTTCAATCTTCCCACTGAGGGGTTCTCAGATTTCCCTTCATGGGTGGGCAGCGCAGCGGTTGATTACACTGAAATGTTCTCCGGAACCGACACACCGGTGGAGAATCACGACCTTAACGCCGACTTTTCCCCTCACATCCAACTCATGCATGAGATCGTTAACCGGTCCATCATCTGCCAATCTCCGAACCAAAACTATTCTAGAAAAGCTTTCGACATGATGACCTACATCGTCAGCCATACCCCCATCAACTGGGCATCGGTCATCTTCAATAACTTGAAAACCATGGTCGAAACGAAGAAACAGTTCGGCTATGCTCCATAACTGAGCTGGGTCCTTCGGGCCAACGTTCCAAATCGTGGACCGGGTACACCGGTGAATCCCTCAAACATCCTCAACGAGAAATGGCGAATGACAAACTCTCTAGAATGATTTAGGATAGTCAATCCTACCCTTGTAATTGTTTCTTAAACCGATTTTCACATCGACTCTATCATGTTTCTCTTCGTTAATTAAAAATGAATATTAATTTTCAAGTATCGGTTCAAAATTACTAAGTTTAAATATCGGTTTAAATTCCAACCGATTAAACTCGCCTTTCGATTCTCTAAATTACCGGTTAAATAACCGCCTCTCTAATAATCGGTTACAAAAATAACTGCCTTAAATGCTTCCCGCTCAAAGAAATCCCGCCAAAACTTGCCGCCCAATGCTTGCCGCCCAAAGACATTTTGGAGGGAAATTTCCCGCAACTCTTGATGTGACGGTTCGTGGCGGTTTACACTCCAATCCGCGGGTATAAATACCCTCATCAGTCATTTTATTTCTTTCTTCCGCGAAATTGCTTTCTCTCTCTAGCACTCAAAATTCTCTTAAGCTCTCAATCTCTCAATCTCTCAGTCTCTCCAAGTAAAAATGGGTCGCGAATCTGTTCTTTTTACTCACATCTTCCAAGTCGACTTCAAAGAAATTCGAGCAAACGGATCGACGGAAGCTAAACAGGCGCTAGATCTTATTTCTACTTTTGGTCTTGAACACTTTCTGAGCGGACCGTTCATTCTGTATCAAGACGCGGTCATAAATTTTTTCCAAACCGCCGTCCACAGTAAAGGTGTAATAACTGCAACAATCGGCGGAAAACCGTTTCGTCTCACAAAAGAATCAGTTGCTGAGGTTCTCCGATTACCGATAGAGGGGAGCGTCTTCTCGGTTCTTACAGAGGAGGATGTTTTCATTACGGTTTGCGGTAAAGTTTCGGATACTAAATAACCGATAGCAGTGTCCGGCAAGAAGAACGACCTCAAACCGGAGATAGGCCACTTTGCGAGATTCTCACAAAGTCGGTTCCAAGGAAGGGGAGGTAACTACGATAGCCTCACACGCTCTAAGATTGAGATGATAGCCGGTTTGGTTAGAGGCATAAAGATCAACTGGGCCAAGGTAATCTTCTCTAACTTATGTGAGATGGTGGATCCATCTTTAAAACGGTCGAGGGGATACGCCGTTCCACTTGGAAAGCTAATGCGCCACTTCAATGCCGAAACCGGTCCAGACATTTTTACTCCTCCCAGCAAGATCATAAAATCCCATCACTTTCTGAAATTGGAGGACAAACCGGGCAAGACAAAGGTCTCCGCCAGTAAAAACACCCGAAGGAAATCACAGCCTAGAAAGAAAAAGGCTCCGGCGGGGAACAGTCCGTAAGCAAATCGGTTCCGCACAAGACTGGGTCGGCTAATATTCAGGCCGACACCCCTAATCCGGAGAACTCGGCGGCTATCTCTAGCCGGACTCACTCCCACAACACCGAGGAGAATCAGTCAAACAAAAGGAAGGGGAAGATGGTCAATGAACAACCGGCCAGAAATGTTGATGTCGAAACCGGTTCAGCCAGGCAACCGGAAAGATTTGTAACCGCGGACGACAACGTTCGGCAGTTGGTAGAAGAACTTGTCTCCCAAATATTGGAGCAACTTTACGATCAGGCTCACGCTGCGAGCGATGTCTACTTTCAATGGGCTCTGAACCGGCAGGAAGTTCTTTATGCCAATATATTACCGGCGCATCCCGTAGACCGGAGATATGAAAAGCTAATTGAGATGGAAATATCGGTGCTAAACCATACAAAAGCTAAGAGCGTGGTGACCGCTCTTCAAAGAGGGAAGATGGTCGAACCGCATGCCAGATTGATAGAATTTTCCGGCCACGTTCGTTATCTTCGTGAAAAACATATCCCTGGGTCGGAGGAATCTCAGTTCGAGGCCTTAGTGCTGGAAATGCTAACGGCTAAGGAACGGGAACTGACCGATGAGTTGGCACTGTTAGAATCGGAACCCGCTCACCAAGAAGCGTCACTCTTTTCCAGATCTCATCACGAAGGTGATGGCGGTGACGAATCCAACGGCGGTCCGACTCCAAATGAGGCCGAAAATATATCCACTCCACCGGAACCCACGGTCAACAACATTGAGATCGAAACGGGTACTCCGCTCACCGATCTGCACGGATCTCCGCAAACCAACAATGCATCGGTGCCTGCTATAGCTGAGGATAAGGTCAAGGACATAATTGAGGAATTTGTCAATGACGCCATCATGCCGTGGCAAAAGAAAATAAAGGAAACCGCGACGAAATCCATTCGGTTAATTGAGTCTACCGATGAAAAGCTGGACTCCGCGGTTAAACGACTTACGGCCGTTGAAGAAAACTATGGCATGACCGATCTTCTGTTCGGTTCCACGACTGAAAGAACCGCAACGTTGGAGACTGTTCTTGCTCAAACCAACCAGCAGGTCGGTTTAATAGATCTACAGCTAATAACAACATATCAAAGGCTGACAACTGTTGAAGAGGGTCTATCTCAATCCGGTGTCCAGGCCGGGTCCATACTTGAAAGAATGGCAACGCTTGAAGAGAAGCATGCCAAGACCGAGGCTGAGCTAAGGGCGGTCTCCGAACAGCTGACGGAAATGATAGCGGCAAAGCTGGAAGACGACGAAGCGCTTGAAAAAGCGAATGAAATCGCGGCTTAGAAGATTTAAGAGGCAGAGTACGAGCGGGTACGACTCCAAAAGGAAAGGGAACAGGCGGATGCGGACCTGGTCCAACATGTTCAAAATATAGAAGATGTTGCACCGGAACAAGCAATTCAGGAAAATGAGGATGCGGCTCGGCTACTCAACCAACATCTAATATTGGAAGATATCGCCGATGCACATCAGAAATAAGGCGACTGCTCCATCAACCGGACCGGTCACCAGAAAGAGAAAGGCAACTTCCAAGAGGGCAGCGGTTACAAAGCTATTGGACAACATTGCTGAACCGGCTACCGCTCTTCCAATCAACCCGGCTTCACAAGAGGATGAAGAACTCGAGGAAGAGGTCGTACCGCCGCTCAAAAGAATGCGGGGTCTCGAAGCGATTCCACTCAGATCGGTTCCTTCACCGGTCTCACCATTCACCGGGACCTCGGGCGGTCAGGGATCCTCCTCCAAAGTTGGCGCCGATCCCTGCAATCCGGGAAAGGGAATGATGACCGACTACCTATGGGAAAAATTCATGCCTAAGAAGAGGGAATAGAAAATTTTAATTATCTACTACTTATGTCAATTCTAATATATTTCCCACTTCTGTATATATAAAGTATTTTTGGAAACCGGCTTACATTTTAATTCTTGCATGGTTTTGAATAATTTAAATAAAATAATCAAAAAGGGAGAAATTGATAAGATAAAAATTTTCTTCAACATTTTTCTCAAATTTTTCCAAAATTTTTCGAAAATGTTTTCTAAGTCATTTTCCAAAAATCCGGCCACATAAACTTTTAAAACAACCGGCCTACATTTTAATTCTTACATGGTTTTGAATATTTTAAATAAAATAATCAAAAAGGGAGAAATTGTTAGTTAAATTAGACCGATTAATAGAACTTAACAAAAACAAACTTCCTGTGCAGGAACGGTTAAGAAACAGAATCGGTAAAATAATCCAACCGGTCAAGTAATCCAACTGGTCAAGAATTCAACCGATCAGGAAAACAAGACCGGTTAGAAGACAAGGCAAAAGATGTAACCAAAACCGGAAGTCATCCGGTTAACCTGAAGCTATGAAAACCTGAAGTCATCCGGTTAACCTAAACAACCAGTAGACATCCTAAACCGAAATGTATCCAACCAGAAAACCGACGAAGAAGATACTTAGAGAAAGAAGCCAAGAACATCAAACTAAGTACAATCTACAAATCGGTGCAAACAGATACTTTGAGTATCTACGGAAGATGATACCAAAGGAATAGACTGTAACATTGCCATATCCATACAAGTCTGAGGATACTCTGCAGGCTGCAGAAGACCGCCTGAAGAGATCTTTCCATTCTGGGATAAGTCAGAGGCGCAACCTTCCAGGTGCAGACAACTGTCCAACCGACAATTGCTACATTAAGTAAAAGACAAACCTAGCCGGTTTGACCTACGCATTGGAAGCCTAAACCGTCAGGTCTGAATCACTGAACCTCTGCTCAACCAATCAGATTCAAGGAGAAGAAATGTGACCGTTGGCACATTTCACCTATAAAAGAAGAAACTGAAGAGGAGTAAATGTGGTTAGTTACCAGTTTTAGCAGTTACAACAACCCAAGTTATAAGTTGCGTTTATCTCTCTAAGATTAAAAAGCTTAAGTGTGCATTTGAAGTAAGATTACAATTTCGGTGAGAATTGTACGAGTGTTTATCGAGCAGAAAATAAGTCTCGATCGGATATTGTATTTGTGTATTCCTTAGTAAATATCATTCTCGCGGTTTCGAGAAGAAGGGGTGACGTAGGAGTTTCATCTCCGAACATCCATAAAAACCTATCTTGTTTACTTTATGTCGGCTTTACATTCTAACCGATTCATATTAACCGACTCATACCTCCCTAACCGATTAAACATTACTTAAACCGACCCACTAAACTCCAAACTAACTCTATCTAAATCCGGCCTCATTCATCCCGTGTGCGTGTTGCTTCAATCTGAAACAAACCACTTCCACACTTGAACTCGGTTCAAGGGTTTGTGACAGCTTGTGTAGTATTGAAACTCGTTGTTAATCTTTAACCGGATTAAACACCAACCGTTGAGTGAAAGGTGTAAACCGGTCAGACCCCGGTTCCCCAGCCCCGACCTAGATCCTAACAACCCGTGTCATAGTCCAATGGAGCATCGTCTCCATCTCAGCAAGAATGACGGGAGTACGGTTGTGGATGCAACAAGGTATCGGAGCATACCGACAGTCTTTTCTACCTAGTAAACCTGATATTGCTCATGTTGTGGGCATAGTAAGTTCATACATAGAGGCGCCAAGTTCCCAATATTGGGCTTCGATCAAGCAGATACTTCATTACATATGAGGTACGTTAGGTTATGGTATATGTTATATATCGGAAGGAAGTGAAGCTACATTAGAAGGCTACAACAATAGTTATCTCGCTAGAGATGTTGATGACCGTAAAAGCACCTCCAGGATAGTTTTCTTTATCGGAAGTTACATTTTGACTTGGACTTCACATAAGTAGAAGATTGTTACTTTATCTTCATACGAGGACGAGTACATCGTAGAGGCGACAACGACATGTCAAGGGGTCTGGCTAAGTCGACTTATTGGCGAGCTAGTTGGGTGTAAAGAATTGAAATTCAAATTATTGGTTGATAACAAGTCAGCCATTGCTCTTTGTAAGAATCCAATTCATCTTGAGAGGAGTAAACACATTGACACGATGTTTCATTATATCCGAGTGTGCATTGAAGTAAGCAAGATGGACATTGACCACGTTGACACTGATGGACAGCTAGATGATATCCTAACAAAGGCATTGGGGAGAAAAAAGTTCATCGAAATACGTTTGAAGCTTATTGTCAAATAAGTTGAAGTGGTATAACGAGATTAAGGGGTGATTTGCTGGATAATCTTGTTAAGCCCAATAAATCAGGCCCTAAATAATATCAACCCAATAATTTTATCTTAGAAAATATGCTAAAGCATATTTTGGGAATATGCTAAGAACATTCCCTTATTTTACTTTATTTGATTAAATTAGATTTTATTCCGTTATTTATTTCTTTTTCAATTCAATATTGTAAGTATAAATAGGCTATGCCTAAACTTAATAAAATACAATCAAAATATGTTATATTTTCCCCATACTTTTCTTTTCTACAACAACATGCGAGTCATACGATCTGAAAATTGATTAGAGCTCCATGCTTTACTTGTCCATTCGTGTGATCCGTCTTTGGAGGGTACACAACAAAGGACTTCGATGGTAGGCTTGACCTCGTATACTATTTTAGGAAAAAGTTTTCTAATGGGTTATGTTAGAGAACCATGTGACTTACCTTCCTCTATAATCTCGTAAAGAGTAGAGTTCTATAACACAAGCCTTTTAAAATTGGCCCTATTAGAAATACGTATTTGAACGTATTAATCCAACTGATTTCGAAAATCGTCACATTAGTTTACTTCTCAAAGAAATTATGAAAACTATGAAAATATTATAATATTCATTTTTAAGGGTTCGATACTTGATTCCATGTGAGAAATGAAAATTAGCAAGAGACATAGGTATATGGGGACTCTCTAGACTTAAGCCCACCCTACCAAATTATATTATATATATATATATTTATATATATATATATATATTATACCTTACATATAGGGAATTAGATAAATGAGTAAGATGAAGCTTAAGCCTAGTCAAGCTATGTCCGTCAAACTCAAATTTTGTTTTCAAAACTAAGATCTAGCCGAGTTAAACTAATTTTTTTTAGAACGGTTAAACTAAAATTTTATTATTATATATATACTTAATTTAGTTTTTAATGGTGACAACTATATTTTAAAGGAGAAAGAAACTAAGACTTATTATTAAAGGAGAGAGCTAAATGAATTAAAATAAAAAGAGAGTTAAATGAGATGTTGATTCATATCTTAATTAATAATTAAGAAGTATTAATTAATTAATTAATTAGTTTTGTTAAAGTTTTTTTTTAATATAAATTTATAATTATTTGGATGTGACTTGAGAGAGGTTGTGAGAATGTGTTTAATGGGCTCAAGTCTATCTCAATTTTTTAAAATTAATTTTCATAAAATAAGGTCAAACAACCCTCTAATTTCCTATTTTTTCAATCCAATTTAATATTACTATCTTGGTCTACTTCGGTTTAGGGGTGTAAACGGTTCGGTTCGTTCGATTTTTTTATCGAAAAATTCTTCTCAAACATTGGTGTCGATTTTTTCAAAATTTTCATCTGTCGGTTGGCGGTTAATGATCGGTTCGGTTTGGTCGGTTATAAAATCGGTTCGGTCGATTTATTAGTTTAATCGTTGAAAAAATAACAAATATATATTATAAACTAATATAATAAAAAATGAAAAAAATAGTTTAGTTTTATAAATAAAATATATATATATATAATATAATAAACTAAAGAAGAAAAAAACTAGTTGAGTTTTATAATAAAATTTTAATAAATTAAATGATAAAATAACTATTTAACTTAAAAAAAATATTTTAGAATATTAATTAAATGAGTTTAAGAAAGAAAAAAGACATGAAATATACAAAATAATAAATTTGTGTGTGCCAAGATTCGATCCTGAACAAAAAAATTTATTATGTTCAAGATTTACCACTAAGCTAAATAATTACGGAATATTTAAATAAAACATAAGAAAATATAAATAATTAAACAAATTAAATAAACCAAACCAAATAAATAAATAAAAAAAATATATATTTTGATTACAATATTAGTTTATTTATTTTATAAAAATATGAAAAAATCAAACATGACTTAAATTAAATGCTAATTATGACGTGGTGCAGGCTATTGATGGAGGAATCAATTCCAGTTCTACCACCTTTCATTTTTTTTTCAAATACCACATTTTTATTCCTAAACTAACATATTTTTCTCTATAAATCATTAATTAACATTTTCATTATACATATTCTACACTAATTTATTAATTACTTTATTTTATAAATATAAATATATATAATTAAAAATAATAATACATATATTAAAAATAATATGTTACATAAATATTAAAATAATATATATATATATATTTACTTAATATTATAAATATAATATATATAATTAAAAATAATTATTATAAATTAAATAATTCAAATAAATATTATAATCAAAAATAAAATACATTATATACACCTTTAATATTATATATTAAAATAAAATATATTATATTATATAAATATTAAAATAACACATATATTACATAAATATTAAAATAATACATATATTTTATTTTTACTTAATTTTATAAATATAATATATATAATTAAAACTAAACATATTAAATTAAATAATTAAAATAAAATATTTTAAACTAAATTTGTTGGCAGTTGAAAATGAATTCTCAAATAAATCCAAAATAAATCAAAAAGATCGATTGGACCACCATTTTTAAAATGGTTAGAAACCACGTAAAGGTGTCGGTTAATTAAATGTTCGCAGCGGAATAATTTATAGATCTAATCATAAGATCATACATAATTGATAGAATCATGATATATAGTTTATAGAAATATACCTTTGATGCGTGAAACGGATCAGATCTGGTAGTAATGAATAATCGAGAGCCCCACGTGTTGATCCTCTACTTGGTCCACACGAGCCCGACTAAATCTCTTTACTTTCGACTATTAGGACGAAAAAGACAAAGGGGAAGCAATCCATTTGCTAGATTAAAAGATGATTTCTTCCTCTTGGAGTTCTCACCGTAATATAACAAAAACCGTTTTAAAAGAAGAACAATTCTCTCTCTATTCACTTACGTTTTCTTGCAAATAAGTGAATCCTTTTGTATTAAATAAAATTCCATAATTAACCATTAATTATATATTATTTTATTTCACAAATAAATAATATTTTTTATTATTAATTATATCTAATATGTATTAATTATATATTATTTTATTTCACAATCTTAACTCCATAATTAACCATTAATTATATATTATTTTATTTCACAATCTTAACTCCATAATTAACCATTAATTATATATTATTTTATTTCACAAATAAATAATATTTCTTATTATTAATAATATCTAATATGTATTAATTATATATTATTTTATTTCATAAATAAATAATATTTCTTATTATTAATAATAACTAATATGTATTAATAATTAACCATCTTTCTCGTTTATCTAGTCGGTCAACTCTAAGTGTGTGACCTCATAGGACCCGATTATAATAGTTATAGGTTTAACCCCATTAATCGTAGTTGGCTTCTAGCAAAGCACTACGACTCATAAAATAATCGGATTAAATTATATCTGTTAATTTGTCCTATCCAAGTTTAGTCATTGCACATTAAATTAAAGGACACAATTCCTTCAATCTCCCACTTGTCCTTAAACAAGTGTGCAATATAAGATATCTTTGTCTCTTAATGTCTTATTTAATGATATGGTAACATTCATACATTTCTATCAAATATGTTTCTTGAACTCTGAGTTTGAACTGTCAATTAAACGGATGATTCATATTAATCCATCCGAGCATGGCCATGCATTTTCAGTTCTCGCTCTTCAAGTGGCCGAGACACCATTCTTGTTCAATGTATCACATTATACATGAAGTAGGAGGACTTCTCCATTCTTGTATGACTATGGCTCCCACTCAATTTTTAGCAATCCCAACTACTGCCTTTATAACTCCCTTTTACGGAAAGCGTTTAACAGTGTCAAAGAAATACCAATCATCAAGTGAGCCCACAACATACTCATGTCTGAGGAATCTACTAAACATGGTTTAACTTAAAACTCTACAATATCTTTTGAAGAGTCTTAAGGTGGTTCAGTCTTACATGTATCATCCATACACATATATGTAATTGACTAGACATCTCCATGTCCTTATAGCCCATGAAACCTGACGCTATCAGTCAGCTTACAATATAGTAACTTATAAAATCATCTATGTCCATTTGATGATTTCAAACTATAGACTTTTAATAATTCAAAACTTCATTTCACTTAATGGGGTTTCATTCACCAGAACACTTAAGGTAATTTCATTTGTTAATAATGAATTATTTGGACATATTACTCAATATCGATAAAAACAATATAAATAAGGATGAAATATCATATATCATAAAATCATCAAGTCAAACATAAAATTGGTGTCTAACACTCATAAATATATAATGTAATGCAAAAACAAACTCAAAGCCATTCTCCAATGTGCTTGAGACCCTTAGCCCTAGTGTGACTCTCATGCTTGGGCCTAGGCATAGGTTTGGTTAGTGGATCTGCAATGTTGTCATCAGTATGCACCTTACACATCCTAATATCACCCATAGTGATGATGTGTCGAATAAGGTGATACTTTCTCATAACGTGTCTGGATTTGGAGCTCGAACTCGGTTCCTTTGCCTGAGCTATGGCACCATTGTTGTCACAATAGATATCGATAGACATTGAAATGCTAAGAACAACACTGAGTTCATCTAGGTACTTCCTCATCCAAATGGCCTCCTTTGCTGCTTCACTAGCAGCAATGTACTCAGCCTCTGTTGTAGAATCTACTATTGTACCTTGCTTGGAGCTCTTCCAGCTCACAGCTCCTCCGTTAAGGATAAAGACATAACCCGATTGAGATTCAAAGCCATCTCGGTCAGTCTGAAAGCTTGCATCAGTATAGCCTTGTACGATCAATTTTTCATCTCCCCCATATACTAAGAAATCATCCTTTGTTCTTCTTAAGTACTTCAGGATATTCTTATCTGCACTCCAGTGTGCTTCTCCAGGACTTGATTGGTATCTGCTACACATGCTCAAAGCATATGCAACATCTGGACGTGTACATACCATGGTATACATGATAGATCCTATAGTAGAAGCATATGGGATCTTGTTCATCTTCTCAAGCTCAGCAGGTGTTTTAGGACACTACGTCTTGCTGAGATATACACCTTGTTGAATGGGTAAAAATCCTTTCTTGGAATCTTGCATCTTGAATCTATTAAGAATCTTATCAATATAAGTTCCTTGACTTAATCCAAGAAGCCTTTTAGATCTATCTCTATAGATCTTAATTCCAAGTATGTACTCGGCCTTTCCTAAGTCTTTCATTGAGAAACATTTCTTCAGCCATTCTTTTACGGACTCTAGCATCGGAATGTCATTCCCAATAAGTAGTATGTCATCCACATACAAGACTAAAAAGGCTGCATTACTCCCACTAAACTTCTTGTAAACACAAGGATCCTCTTCGTATGTAATGAATTTAAACTCTTTGATCTTTTCATCAAATCGAAAGTTCCAACTCCTGGATGTTTGCTTAAGTCCATAAATGGACTTCTTAAGCTTGCATACCTTCCCAGCATGATTTGGATCTTCAAAACCTTCAGGTTGTGTCATGTACACATCCTCTTCCAAAAAACCATTTAGAAAAGCGGTTTTGACATCCATTTGCCATATCTCATAGTCATAATATGCAGCAATAGCTAGGATTATCCTAATGGATCTAATCATGACAACTGGTGAAAATGTCTCGTCATAGTCTATACCATGAATTTGTCTAAAACCTTTGGCAACTAGTCTTTCCTTGTAAACAGATGCATTTCCATCCTTGTCATTTTTGAGTTTGAAAATCCATTTGCTTCCTATGGGTTTTACCCCATTTGGCAAATCTATCAAGTCCCATACTTGATTTTCAAACATCGAATCCATTTCAGACCTCATGGCGTCAATCCATTTATTGGAGTCTGGACCCGTCACTGCTTGCTTATAGGTCGAAGGCTCACTATGTTCTAGCATAAGAACATCAAAGCTTACATTTAAGATGAAATCATCATAACGTCTTGGTTGTACCCTTGGCCTTTCCGATCTACGAGTGGGTTCAACTTGTTCAACAACTAAATCCGGAACATAATCTACAACTGTTTGTAGATCCTCTTGTTCTGGTTCTTGGATGTTCTGAGCCCCTGAGCCTTCAAAAGTAATCATCTCTGCATCGACATCATCCATGTCATTTTGTTGTTGAGTTTGTTGCTCTTCATCATCTTGAAATGTTTCAAGATGAAAATTTCTCCCACTTGACTTGTTGGAAAGGAACTCTCTTTCCAAAAAGACACTATCCCTTGCAACAAACACCTTTTGCTGAGTTGGATTGTAGAAGTAATATCCAAAACTTCCTTTTGAATACCCTATAAAAAAACATTTATCTGATTTTGGGGAAAGCTTCTCTGTTTGTAAATGCTTTACATAAGCTTCACATCCCCATATTTTCAGAAAAGACAACTTTGGAACATTTCCAGTCCATATCTCATATGGAGTTTTATTTACAGTTCTTGACGGATTCCTATTTAGTGTAAGTACAACGGTAGTGAGGGCATATCCCCAAAAGGATACCGGAAGATTAACAAAACTCATCATTGATTGGACTATGTCTAACAAAGTCTTGTTTCTCCTTTCAGACACACCATTTAGCTGAGGTGTTCCTGGGGTAGACAACTGTGTGACTATCCCACATTTTTTCAAATGATGATCAAATTCGTGGCTCAAGTACTCACCACCACGATCAGATTGAATTGCTTTTATTTTCTTGCCACTTTGAGTCTTTATTTCGTTTTGAAATTCCTTGAACTTTTCAAAGGACTTTGATTTATGTGACATAAGGTAAATATACCCATATATACTCATGTCATCAGTAAATGTGATGAAGTATCTATAGCCACCTCTAGCTTCAGTGCTCATTGGACCACAAACATCAGTATGTATTACGCCCAGTAGTTCAGTAGCCCTTTCAAACGTTCCTTTGAAAGGTGACCTTGTCATCTTGCCCATCAGACATGATTCACTTGTATCAATGGATTCAAAATCCATGTCTTTTAGAAGCCCATCTCTGTGGATCTTCTTCATGCGATTCGCACTAATGTGACCCAATCGACAATGCCATAGGTAGGCCTCACTCAAACTATTTAATTTTTGTCTTTTGTTATTTATGTTATACAATTCTGATTTGAGATCCAATACAAAGAGTCCATTACTCATTGGAGCAGTCGCATAGAAAATATCATTCTTAAAAACAGAAATATTTCCATTTTTAATGCTAAATTCAAAACCTTCAGAATGTAATACAGTAACCGAAACAAGGTTCATAGTATTGCAAGGAACATAATAACAATTATTCAGTTCTAATATTAAACAGAAGGTAAAGATAGACTTAAATCTCCTATGGTAAGTGCAGCAACACTTGCTCCATTTCCAATGCGCAAGTCTATCTCTCCTTTCTTCACTTGTCTTTTATTTTTAAGTCTCTGCACATATGAAATAATGTGAGTACCACATGCAGTATCTAATACCCAAGTAGGACCATTATTTAATGTGAGAACATCGGTTGTCATAATCTCAATAACATAAATATACCTGAAGTGGAACTCACAGTCCCGTTCTTCTTGTCTTCTAGGTACTTGAGATAATTTCTTTTCTAGTGTCCCTTGGCCTTGCAGTAAAAACAATCATGATCAGCAGCCATCTTTGGCTTCTCACCACCCTTGGGTTTGGCAACTTGTTTGCCTTTCCCTTAGTTATTGTTCTTTTTCTTAGCCACCTTCTTAAACCCCTTCCCATTGTTGATATTTAGAACTTCCTTCTTCTTGTCATTAATAATATTGCCTTCAACATTTTTAAGCATGTTATGGAGCTCATTTAGATCATTCTTTAAACCATTCATATGGTATTGCATTCTAAATGGTGCAAAACCATCATGTAAGGATCTAAGAATAATATTAGTGGCCAACTCTTGGTCATATGGGGTCCCCAGATTTTCCATCCTCTTGAAAAGCCCAGTCAGGCTAATCAGAGTTCTCTGGACCTTTTAAGAAAGATTTTCCTATATCCGGATACTCTCTTTAGTTGGACTGCTATTCTAAATGTTAGTTCAAGACTCCTGGTGCTGCTATTCTTCAACTCCATACTTGGATATTCCCATTCCAATTCCTATCATCATCGTCGCAGCTTGCGAGTTTGAGGAGGATAAGGTCGATTTGATGGAGGTGAGGACTCACTGGTTTTCCCTTCACAAGCTTGCTATCAAGTATAGCCTTGTGAGTCTCATATCGCTCTATCCTTGCCTGATCCTGAAACAGCGTTTTCAGTTCAGTTATGATAGTATAAGCATCAGAATGCAAAAACCTCTTTTGCAATTCAGGCTCTATTGCAGCTAGCATGAGGCAAGTAACAGGTAATGCTTCAGTTTTCACTCGAGTTGATGTTGCCTTCTCCTCATCTGATGAGGTTCCGGTCACAGTAGGGATAGGGGTAGTTAGGACGTCCTCACGTCCCTCAGACCTGAGAATAATTCTTAGATTCCTTTCCCAATCAAGGAAGTTCATTTCATTGAGCTTGTTTTTCTCAACAATTGAGCGCAGAGAGAATTTCAAATTATCGTTCGACATATTCTACAGAATATAAATGACATACAAATCAGTTTATGTTTTGAAATTTGCAAAATACTTATAATTGAACAATTTAAAATAAGTGAATGCACATTTTATTCAAGTTTTTATAGTCCCTTATGAATAAAATGATTCCAAGATCCCATTACAGACAATCCCCAACGTACTTTTACACTTCCTTAGGTCTTGTGTGTTCAAGGTAAGTAACAATTACTAATTATAACTTCTTATAATTCTTGGTTGATGATCCACATCCAATGTAGGATTCATCCCCATGCCTCAAGATCCAAAACTTTGCCTTTTGGTCTCTTGTTGGGTACAACCGTATCAAGGTTTATGAATCCCCGTATAGATTCATCCTTAGGAGCCTAAGGTTGAGGAAAGACACCCTTGCTTTTACGAAACTTATCCAACCAAAACCATAAACTTCATGGGTCATGACACGGAAAGGCATTGCCCCAATTTTCTTTAGGAACTTAAGTTTTGATTGTCTTTTATTTATTAGTGAAAAATATTATAAATAAAAACAATGCAATGAAAATTGTGATCCTAGTATGGCCCCTAAGATGCAAAAAAAAATATATAAAGAACTAAACTTCTTTGGTCTCCATGCTTGCACCCTTCATGGATCTCCATCCTTGAACTTCATGGTTCTTATTTGTATTACATAATTATTTATAATAATCAAATTATCAAAATAAATTACAAAATACATAACGATACGTAGATCATGTTATAAGAAAACATAACGATGCTCAGAGCGTATTTCAGGGCCATACTAAAAAAAATATTAATATTTAATAAGTGGGATTTCCTAACTTTTAGAAAACAAATATATCATATTTATTTGATCCAAATATTTATATAATCCAATTAAAATAAATATTTCTTTTATTTTCTTAAAGATAGTTTTACATCTTAATCTATGTAAAATTATATCATCGATATAGATCCCATCAAAATTAACAGTTAATTTATTGATCCTTTCAATATATGCAACCTTGCGCTCTGAACCACTGTCGGTTAATTAGATGTTCGTAGCGGAATAATTTATAGATCTAATCTAAACATCTAATCATATGATCATGCATAATTGATAGAATCATGATATATAGTTTATAGAAA
The DNA here is from genome assembly GCF_907164915.1 of Impatiens glandulifera. Classification (NCBI taxonomy): domain Eukaryota; kingdom Viridiplantae; phylum Streptophyta; class Magnoliopsida; order Ericales; family Balsaminaceae; genus Impatiens; species Impatiens glandulifera. Next base: position 37,496,634 of record NC_061862.1, on the reverse strand, counting down.
TATACCTTTGATGCGTGAACCGGATCAGATCAGGTAGTAATGAATAATCGAGAGCCCCACGTGTTGCTCCTCTACTTGGTCCACACGAGCCCGACTAGATCTCTTTACTTTCGACTGCTAGGACGAAAAAGACAATGGGGAAGCAATCCAATTGCTAGATTAAAAGATGATTTCTTCCTCTTGGAGTTCTCACCGTAATATAGCAAAAGCCGTTTTAAAAGAGGAACAATTCTCTCTTTATTCACTTACGTTTTCTTGCAAATAAGTGAATCCTTTTGTATTAAATAAAATTCCATAATTAACCATTAATTATATATTATTTTATTTCACAAATAAATAATATTTCTTATTATTAATAATATTTAATAAGTATTAATTATATATTATTTTATTTCACAATCTTAACTTCATAATTAACCATTAATTATATATTATTTTATTTCACAATCTTAACTCCATAATTAACCATTAATTATATATTATTTTATTTCACAAATAAATAATATTTCTTATTATTAATAATATCTAATATGTATTAATTATATATTATTTTATTTCACAAATAAATAATATTTCTTATTATTAATAATATCTAATATGTATTAATAATTAACCATATTTCTCGTTTATCTAGTCGGTCAACTTTAAGTGTGTGACCTCATAGGACCCGATTATAATAGTTATAGATTTAACCCCATTAATCGTAGTTGACTTCTAGCAAAGCACTACGACTCCTAAAATAATCAGATTAAATTATATCTGTTAATTTGTCCTATCCAAGTTTAGTCATTGCACATTAAATTAAATGACACAATTCCTCCAAAAGGGAATCACCAAGAAATTTATGAGAGCCTCGTCATCAATCAAAACTGTCTAATTTGTCCAGTGAAGTTCAAAGGAAACAAGAGGGTAATTTGGAGATTTAAAATGATTTATAAGGTTTAGAGGTTTCAATGTGTTCATCAGATTTTTGTAAGAATCAAGATGCAATGTTGATGAAATGGTAGATCGGTAATGTTAACATGGTTCTTTAATCCTTTTTATTATCCTCATATGTCAATTTCTAAGTTTGGTTGGAGGAATTTGTTCAAGTTGCAATGGGTCCTGATGTTGTTGTTGCATTGTTGATGCTTATGAACTGATCATGGTAGGTTTGTTCTTCTAATCCTATTAGATATTATTTGAGAATTGGTTAAGACTTAAGAGGTATAAGTTATGATCATTTTATTTTAGTTGGTTTGTTGCTGTGTGGATAAGAGCATGTAGGTCATGTTGTAAATACAACACAAAAGAAAAAAATAAAGGAAAAGACAATCATCTAGAGTATCAAACTCAAGCTCTATTGTTGGACATCAGCTGCCTTAAACCGTCTAACCAAAGCAACTGTTCAATCTGCTCGTGCATGAGGATATATTTAGTTGTTGGTTGATTTTGTATTTTCGAATTACTTGCATTTTGAGACCCTTTAATATATACTAAAAATTCTAAAATGGATAATTAAATATTTTCGAGCAATAATATAAAAGAAAAATAGCTTAAGGCCTTGTTTGAAATATATTATTTTTTCCTAATTTTGATCTATCTCATTTTTTCCAGGTACTATTAAGATCACGCATCATCTACATGTATTCATATCGATTTACGTATTTATTTTCTCATACCATGATGACAATCTAGACACATGTCCTAGGAACAGATTGATACAAACCTTTAGTCCCTATGTTTGGATTTATCTTAAGACGCATGTACTAAGATAGATTAAATAAACGAAGGGTAAAAGAAATATTTTGTGTAAAATGGTCAAAAGTTTATAATAGAGACCGTTCATTTGATATCAAAAAGGTTTATGACTCAATCAAAGGGAAATTGATGTTGTTAAAGCATGATTATTTTAACTTATTTAAAATAAGTTAGAATAAAAGAAATGAAGCAAAAATTGACCGTTAACAAGGTCAGGGGCCATAAAATGTTCAAGGATGTTTGAAATAATTATTTTGAAAACAAGCTTGGGCTCTTCTTCCTCGTGAACTTCATCCAGTGATGGCAAAGCCTTAGGCCAATAACTTCATGAGTGATGCTCCAATTCAGACAACTCCGGGAGGTTCATCCTCGTAGCGGTTTATTTCCTAGAGATTCCAATACATAAACATCGACGATGTATGGATCTCTTTCTTCAACGACGAACGCAAGATACAACTCTGATGATGAGTAGTGGACATCATTGAGGTTTGTCGACACGTCAAGTTAATTAATTATGTGAGAGGCTCCTTCACCTCGTCGCGCTAGCTATGGTGAATGATGTACGAAATCAAACTCAAGAAAATCATTATCAGCGTCTTCCTTTGCCTATTAATATTTCAGCAATGACGGATTTTTCTCACAGAGTTTATTTCATCTCGACCTTAAATCAGATGACTTCATCACGCTTCGATCTGTGTTTTCTCTAGAGAGCAAGAGCATCTGTGAATCATGAATTCACAACCTCCGTCTTCAATCAGCAACGATGAGCTCGTGAGAGAAAATTTTAACCTAACCTAGTTCTTTCTCTAGACTAACCACACATATCTCTAACTTAGCTAGATTCTATCAGGAAGGGGTAACCCAATCAATCAAATTATCCATCACATAGAAATATCATTAACTATAATGTTTATTATTTTACATTTTTCTCTAATATTTTTTATTGTGTGTAATTAATTTTCATTAATCAAATAATTTGATACTCTTAAAAAAAGGTAAATATGGTATATATTATATAGAAGGTTGAAAAAGAAAAGTGAATAAGAAAAGGAGCACTACATTCTACCAATAAGTAAGCATATCACAAAAGTGATAAAAAGATAAAAAGGAAATGTATAGATAGATTGATAGATCGATCATAGATAGATAGAGAGATAGATAGGTCTTTATATAGTAATTAGGTTCATGCATGATAATATATATATTTATTCAAGGAGAAGATGAAATAACTTAGACATTCTTTCGTTGGTTGATGGGTTCCTTTTGTGCATTGAAGTAAACAGTTGCAACCGGAACCCCAAGCATAGGTGATGAGAGAAAGCTCTAGTGTTGAAGTGGGCCCTGGTTATGATATTTGGCTTCTCAATAGTTTGGTCAACATATTTGGACTGTCTAAATAGTATTAGAATATAACGGTGAATTCCAACAGGCTGGGCATGGCTCCATGTATGGCACTATCTCTTTTCCTGCATTTTTAGTTTACTCATAGTTCAGTAGGTGAGTGTAAGAATTCATTTTTTTAAGGTTATGAGTTTGAATCTTCCCACCTGGTACTCAATTCTTAGTTAGCTAATTACATTTTAAGGTTACCCAACACGAAATTAACACACCTTGACCAGAATTGGTACCTCCGAGAATGTTGGTCACAATCCTAAAAGGATAAAATGAAACATTAGTATACATAAAAATTGTTGAACTCTTCTTACTATAATGATTCAACCCTTGGCGAATCAATGATATTGAATCCTCATTGATTACGGACCCCTCTTCTCGAGGGGACAAAACAATCATTTGAAACAAAAAAAAAAAATTTACTGGTTTTCCCTCACTCCTGTGAGAGGAAAATGAATCCCACCAGGCGTTTGATATACCCAAAAGATTCTATCACATTTTTATATGGGTTTGTAAGACTTAATATATTATTACCTATTACTATTGTTGCTCCTTTAATGTTTAATGCATTTTGATTGTAGAAATATGTAGTTAGCAATGCTTATTAAAAAAAATCTTAATGGAATAATTGTTAAATAAAATCTTTAAATAAGATGTTCAAGACTTAAAGCTTGTTTGATCTTTGATTATTTGAGAATTTTTTTTTAAAATTTTGTCTAACAAATCTTGTTTGCTATAAAATGTAAATTATTTGAGTTTTTAATTCGTTTAATTACTAAAATATATTTTTTAATATTTAAAATTAATATAAAATAAAATATTAATATTTAATATTTTTAGTTAATCAAATAAGTGATTTAATATTTATAATAATAATGTAATGATATGTAGAGAATTTCTAAAAAAGATTTGTGTTGAAATTATTTTATAAATTTCTTTACGGGATTATTGCACGGGATGAAAATAAATAATTAATTTATAAAATGGTGTCTTATTAACCAAATTTTAAAATAATTAAATTAAGAATTATTTAAATAAAAAATATAAATATAAATAATTAGACAAATTAAATAAACCAAACCAAATAAATAATTAAAAAATATATATTTTGGTTATATTATTGATTTATTTATTTTATAAGAATATGAAGGAATCAAACATGACTTAACTTAAATTCTAATCATGAGGTGGTGCAAGCTATTGATGGAGGGACCAATTCCAATACTACCCACCTTTCAAATAATTTTTCACAAAATACCCACATTTTTATTGCAATTCCTATTCTCAAATTAACCGTCTCTCTATTTTTAAATCATTAATTAACATTTTAATTACACATCTTTCACACTATTCCACTAATTACTTTATTTTATATAAATATATAATTAAAATTAATAATACATATATTAAATAAAATATATTACATAAATATTAAAATAATATATATTTTATTTTTACTTAATTTTATAAATATAATATATATAATTAAAAATAAACATTATAAATTAAATAATTCAAATAAATATTATAATCTAAAATAAAATACATTATATACACCTTTAATATTATATATTAAAATAAAATTTATTATATTATATTATATTATATAAATATTAAAATAACACATATATTAAAATAACACATATATTTTATTTTTACTTAATTTTATAAATCTAATATATATATAATTAAAACTAAACCCACTAAATTAAATAATTAAAATAAATATTATAAACTAAAATAAAATACATTAATTATCATATGGAGAATAACCTCCTACCTTCATTGTGTAATTCCAAAGGTTGCAATATACAAATTAATTTGTACACATTATCGAATAGAACCATTTACACCTTAATGAGTATTACATTGTATTTGTTACATGAAATTAAATTTTACATTCTCCCACTTGGTCCATTTGTATAATATTTATCTTAAAAAAAGACAAATATAGGAATTATGGTGTAACGCCAAAAATCGACTCTTCTAGAGAAGAATTTCGTTACACGATAGTCGCGTCCCATAATTCACCTTCCTCTCGAGTGAAAAGAGGAACCAAAATGGTAGGTTTGGCTAGAGTGCATTTAAAAACATCGATTTAGACTGTTTTGATTTTTGTAGATTCATCACCGGAAAGAAAATATTTTACGTGTTCAAACAATTTTAGAAATTATGTTCTTCGTTCGGTGCTTGGTTACACGCAGGGATGAATCTAGGTAGGGGCTCGAGTGGGCTGAAGCCCACCCCAAATTTCTTTTTACGTTTAAAATATGACATTACCCACTAATTTAAAAAAAATCAATAGAATTCACTATTTTATTTATTTAATTATTAAAAAAAATGGTAAAACTTACATTTATTTACCAATTTTATCCAAAATTTTCTCGTTTCTTACTTTAGCCCACCCTAAAATTTGTTTAAGCACACCTTACCACCGAATCCTGGGTCCGTCCCTGGTTACACGTGATAAATGGCTACCGCGCGATGTTTCACATGCCTCTCACTTGACAATTTTTACTTTACACTTTTGACCATTTAAAATAATATTATTCATCACCTTATTTATTTATTCAATCATAGACATGCGTCTAAAAATAATCTAAGCTTAAATACGTGTATCGTTTTGTATTTCTAGGACATGTGTCTATATCATGGTTCTAAATCTAAAATGTAACGAATAAAATAAATGATAGTACTTGTTATCGAGAAATGTAAGTATAGAACAAAATAAAAATGTTAGTTTAAACAGAATTCAAACAAACTTGCTTAGGTATATATTTTTTTTATTAGAAATCATTTTGTAATTTATATATATATATTTTGTGCTTTTTTAAAATAATGTTTTCTGAATTTTTAAATTTAAATAAGGCCGTTTGATATAAAAAAATAAGTAGAAGAAAAAATAACCAAATGGAGCAAATCAATCTGGCTTTAAGCCAGGTGGTCAAGGAGTTGGCGAGAAACTTTAACGACGAGTTAGTTCGGGCAGGTGCATCTAAGAAAGTTGAGGGATTGAAAGTAACATGTAAAGCTCATTAGGCAATCCAGAAATGGTGACAGTTGGGGGATTGAAAGCCATGGAAGTCTCTGATCAAAAGCCAAACCCGTGTAAGTAAAAGTTCAAATCGACGCAAAACTAACAGTAAAACCCAAAATCTCGCTTAACCTAAAATTCAAATGAGGGCGATAAACTCTAAAATAAAGCCGACAATTATATTTGGTACTCAGATCGATGGTTAGACTTATGATATTTAATTTAGTAACGGACAATTGTTTAATTAATTCTTGTGCCTAATCTGTATAAAATTCTTACAAAATCATTTTTCTAACAAAAAAAAATGTGACTTTCTAGTAAATATAATTTTGATGTTTGGAATAAAAAGAATTCCACATGCACTAACTCAAATACCCCAAAAAGATTAATCAAATAGACAGAGAAATCATTACCAAGGTGTACAGCTCATTAGTCAATCCAGAAATGCTGACAGTTGGGGGATTGAAAGCCATAGAAGGCTTGATGCTGCAGCCATTAGTAACATGCTTGGTTGCATAGTAGACATTCATGGCTGTTGTGGGCACAAATGGATCCACCACATCTCCAATTATTCTTCACATGATCGGAGGATTTATCGAACTAGCAGCCATCTGAGAGGAGAGAAATTAAAACAGAGAAAGAAATGAAGATCTGATGATGATAAGAGGAGGCTGATAGAACTAAGTGAAGGATATTGGTATATAAATATATAAATATATAGATGCACAGTTGGAGTAGATGAGTGGGTTAAAATATGGGAAAGAACAATGTAAGAGAGAGTTGGCCAATTGTACATAACATATGCATGAGAGACAACTCAATGAATAAATGACACAATCCCGTGTACTCAATTGTATTTACCTTTATAATATTTTTTTTATTGTAAATCTTAATTTAACAGTTAACTTTCTTACTTTAACCATTAAATATTTATATAATACTATAGTTTTCTCCGTCCATAAATTCATTTGGACAGCTTTCCATGAGCATTTAGACACATCACCATCAACTCAACAGACATAAATTATTCAGAAAAATAGACCAGACAGAAAAATTTAACATGACAGATGTAAAATAAAGTTAAGTATTCTAATTTTCTCCGCTCATAATTTAACATAAATTTTCTAACAAGATAAATTTTCAAAGGAAAAATGTTAAAAGTAACAAATATCAGTACTTTAGTTTTCACTGTCCATAGATAACATAATGTGTCATAAATTACTAAAAAACAGTTCACAGAAAAATATTAAATAACAAATATCAGGTAAAGAAAAAAAACGGTTCAAATAGAAAATGTTAAAATAATAAAGTATTATAATTTTCTACGTCTATAGATAAATTAACTAGAAAATTAGTTTAGACAGTAAATGTTATAGTAACAAATATCATATAAAGAAAAGTACTCTAGTTTTCTCAATCATAGATAACATAATTTATCATAAATTAACTAGAAAAACAGTTCATGCAGAAAATGTTACATCAACAAACATTGGATAAAGAAAAATACTCTAGTTTTCTCAATCATAGATAACATAATTTGTCATAAATTAACCAGAAAAACAGTTCAGAAAGAAAATGTTAAAATCTTTTTATACATGATCTTATTTGAAATTACACCTTACACATTTTTTTTTGTTTAAATTTACTCCCTAAACATTCAAAATATTATAATACGGTTAATTGGTATATCTATTTTTTATTTTCTAAATTTTATTGTGGGAAAACCTCTCACCTCCATCTTCAGATTATTTCTTTAGCTTCATTCTTAACGACGACGCAACTGTTCCACTTCATTTACAGACAATGATGTTGTAGACAAAAAAGATGTTGCAGACGACAACGATGTTACAGACGACTCTATCTAAATTATTTAGATAGAATACTTTTATAATAATAAAGTTTTTACATTTTTTTCTTTGTAATATGTTATTTAACCTGAAACACATGTTTTCAAGATAATAGTGAAAATAGTAATTTGCTATCATACTTCGAATGTAATTGCAACAAATCCAAAATGGTTAAATTAACCAATTTATTCATAATTAACTCTATAAAAAACATAAACAATGCAACTTTTAGTTCGTCTCGAACCTCAATCTCTAATTTGTACTAAAATTTAAACCAATTATACACAAGTTTAAATCAATTAGAAAATAAATATTCAAAATATAAAAATATATAATTTAATCTAATCATTTTAACAACTAACTAATATTGAAAAGTAGCTAAATAAATATCATCAAATGAAGTATAAAACATAACATCTTTATACTCGAAACACAAGACGCATGCATAAAAAATAACAAACACAATGAAACTACTCACATTGACTTCAAACCAACATGAATAAGTCAAATGACTATGTTATTAAGAATACCCTTCTTCTACATCACTGGAAAATCTAACTCTTCAACATTATTGTTTGATCTCTAAAAACTTAAAAAATAAATATTATACAAAGAACATTGAGTTTATCATGTCATATAAAGGTTAAAATCAAAACCATCTCGTAATATGCATTTTATTTGATCAGAAAAATAACATATAATGTGAGACATTAATACTCTATTCTACTACCCTAAAGATTCTAAAAGGATATAAAACATGTGTGTTTTGTCCCTAACTGATATTTGTTGATCAACATCCTCCAATAATAATTTGCAAATAACAACTTGGAAATTTTCACAAACATTCAAACTATAAAGTCCATCAATCAATGTATGTTCATGATTTTATTTGTGATTCTCATACTCAAGGAAATCAAATTAACAAATAATCAAAATAACATACCTTATGTTATAATAATCGGTAACCCACCCACAAATTCATCTCTACAATCATAACACATCACCCATTTTCTACTAATATTTATTTTCTTTCATTTAATCATTTTATGTGACTAGTATAAATTATGTGCATTATTTAGTTAACAATTTTTTTATGATAAACATGGAAAATGGAAAACACTATCAACATTTTTTTTTGAAATGAAGAAAACTATTGCCAACAATTGTTTTTGGTCACTTAGGTTTAGGGAAATGGTTGGGGAGAACCTGTTGCAAAATCTTTAAAATAAAATCATTTTAATGATTCTAAAATCTTTATGAATATTAAACTGAAAAGAGAAAGCGTGATTGAATCGAGCACTTACCTACTTACCTACAATCATTGTTTGTCACTAGAAAATTGACGATGAACCTTAGAGTGTGATTGAATCGAGCACTTACCTCCAATCATTGCTTGTCACAAGAAAATTGGCGATGAACTTTAGAATTTCTCCCACAAATGGCGTCTTTAATAGAACCTCCAAGAGTCCTTAGAGATTCTTACACCTTAACTCTAAAGACTTATTTGTTTAATATAAACTACTTCCTCTCCCTTAAAATGACATTATGGAGATTATCGTAACCATACAATTAAATTTATAAATTTAATTACAATGAATTAAAATACTTTAAATATCATATGGAGAATAACCTCCTACATTCATTGTGTAATTCCAAAGGTTGCAATATACAAATTAATTTGTACACATGATCGAATAGAACCATTTACACCTTAATGTGTATTACATTGTATTTGTTACATTAAATTAAATCTTACATTCTCCCACTTGGTCCATTTGTATAATATTTATCTTAAAAAAAGACAAATATAGGAATCATGGCGTAACGCCAAAAATCGACTCTTCTTGAGAAGATTTTTGTTACTCGATAGTCGCGTCCCATAATTCACCTTCCTCTCGAGTGAGACGAGGAACCAAAATGGTAGGTTTGACTAGAGTGCATTTAAAAACATCGATTTAGACTAGTTTTGATTTTTTTCGATTCATCACCGGAAAGAATAATATTTTACGTGTTCAAACAATTTTAGAAATTATGTTCTTCGTTCGGTGCTTGGTTACACGCAGGGATGAATCTAGGTAGGGGCTCGAGTGGGCTGAAGCCCATCCCGATTTTTTTTTTTACATTTAAAATATGACATTACCCCCTAATTTTAAAAAAAATCAATAGAATTCACTATTTTATTTATTTAATTATTAAAAAAAATGGTAAAACTTACATTTATTTACCCATTTTATCCAAAATTTTCTCGTTTCTTACTTTAGCCCACCCTAAAATTTGTTTAAGCACACCTTACCACCGAATTCTGGGTCCGTCCCTGGTTACACGTGATAAATGGCTACCGCGCCATGTTTCACATGCCTCTCACTTGACAATTTTTACTTTATACTTTTGACCATTTAAAATAATATTATTCATCACCTTATTGTTGGAATTTAGACTATGTAGATTATTTCAACTAGCATTTAGCCCGTGCATCTGCACAAGTAATAATATAAAAATCGTGAAAAAAAAGTTACGGATAACATTTTAATTTTATTTTTAACTGTTTTAAGTTTATGGGTGGGTCAACCCACAATCCGACCTAAGTATTCATTTACTCAACATCATTATATATTAGTTAGTTAAAAAGTTGAACTTATATTAATATTAAAACGTCCCGCGTTTATCAAGTTTTGTGTTGAATTTAAAATATAAAATCTTTGTAGCCTAGTTGGTTAAAGAGTTGTACTTATTTTGTTAGGTTACAAGTTCGAAACATACCTCTAGCATTTTAAATTTTATTTTTAACCGTTTTAAATTTTAAAATGGGTCAACCCACAATCCGACCCAAATATTCAAATTAACCACAGCTCTCGACCCGGCAATCCGGACACTTAAAAAATTAAGCATCATTATATATATATATATATATAGATTAGTTAGTTAAAAGTTGAACTTATATTAATATTAAAACGTCCCGCGTTTATCAAATTTGGTGTTGAATTTAAAATATAAAGTCTTTGTAGCCTAGTTGGTTAAAGAGTTGTACTTGTTTTGTTAGGTTGCAAGTTTGAAAAATACTTCTAGCATTTTTAATTTTATTTTTAACCATTTTAAATTAAAAAATGGGTCAACCCACAATCCGACCCAAGTATACAAATTAACCACAACTTTCGACCTGGCAATCTGGACACTTTAAAAATTAAGCATCATTATATATATATTAGTTAGTTAAAAAGTTGAACTTATATTAATATTAAAACGTTCCGCGTTTATCAAATTTGGTGTTGAATTTAAAATATAAAGTCTTTGAAGCCTAGTTGGTTAAAGAGTTTTACTTGTTTTGTTAGGTTGCAAGTTCGAAACATACCTTTAACATTTTTAATTTTATTTTTAACCGTTTTAAATTTAAAAACGGGTCAACCCACAATCCGACCCAAGTATCTAAATTAACCACAGCTCTCGACCTAGAAATCCGAACACTTTAAAAATTAAGCATCATTATATATATATATAGATTAGTTAGTTAAAAACAAGAACTTATATTAATATTAAAACGTCCCGCGTTTATCAAATTTGGTGTTGAATTTAAAATATAAAGTCTTTGTAGCCTAGTTGGTTAAATAGTTGTACTTGTTTTGTTAGATTGCAAGTTCGAAACATACTTTTAGCATTTTTAATTTTATTTTTAACCGTTTTAAATTTAAAAACGGGACAACCCACATTCCGACCCAAGTATCCAAATTAACCACAGCTCTCGACCCGGCAATCCGGACACTTTAAAAATTAAGCATCATTATATATATATATATATAGATTAGTTAGTTAAAAAGTTGAACTTATATTAATATTAAAACGTCCCACGTTTATCTAATTTGGTGTTGAATATAAAATATAAAGCCTTTTTAACTTAGTTGGTTAAAGAGTTGTACTTGTTTTGTTTGGTGCATGTTCGAAACATACCTCTAACATTTTTAATTTTATTTTTAACCGTTTTAAATTTAAAAACGGGTCAACCCACAATCCGACCCAAGTATCCAAATTAACCACAACTCTCGACCCGGCAATCCGGACACTTTAAGAATTAAGCATCATTATATATATATATATATATATATATATATTAGTTAGTTAAAAAGTTGAACTTATATTAATATTAAAACGTCCCGCGTTTATCAAGTTTTGTGTTGAATTTAAAATATAAATTCTTTGTAGCCTAGTTGGTTAAATAGTTGTACTTGTTTTGTTAGATTGCAAATTTGAAACATACTTTTAGCATTTTTAATTTTATTTTTAACCGTTTTAAATTTAAAAACGGGTCAACCCACATTCCGACCCAAGTATCCAAATTAACCACAGCTCTCGACCCAGAAATCCAGACACTTTAAAAATTAAGCATCATTATATATATATAGATTAGTTAGTTAAAAAGTTAAACTTATATTAATATTAAAACGTCCCGCGTTTATCAAATTTGGTGTTGAATTTAAAATATAAAGTGTTTGTAGCCTAGTTGGTTAAAGAGTTGTACTCGTTTTTGTTAGGTTGCAAGTTCAAAACATACCTCTAGTATTTTTAATTTTATTTTTAACCGTTTTAAATTTAAAAACGGGTCAACCCACAATCCGACCCAAGAATTCAAATTAACCACAGCTCTCGACCCGGCAATCCGGACACTTTAAAAATTAAGCAACATTATATATATATAGATTAGTTAGTTAAAAATGTGAACTTATATTAATATTAAAACGTCCCGCGTTTATCATATTTGGTGTTGAATTTAAAATATAGAGTCTTTGTAGCCTAGTTGGTTAAAGAGTTGTACTTGTTTTGTTAGGTTGCAATTTCGAAACAAACGTTTAGTATTTTTAATTTTATTTTTACCCGTTTTAAATTTAAAAACGGGTCAACCCACAATCCGACCCAAGTATCCAAATTAACCACAGCTCTCGACCCGACAATCCAGACACTTTAAAAATTAAGCATCATTATATATATATATATAGATTAGTTAGTTAAAAAGTAGAACTTATATTAATATTAAAACGTCCCGCGTTTATCAAATTTGGTGTTGGATTTAAAATATAAAGTCTTTGTAGCCTAGTTGGTTAAAAAGTTGTACTTGTTTTGTTAGGTTGCAATTTCGAAACATACTTCTAGCATTTTTAATTTTATTTTTAACCGTTTTAAATTAAAAAATGGGTCAACCCACAATCCGATTCAAGTATCCAAATTAACCACAGCTTTCGACCTGGCAATCCGGACACTTTAAAAATTAAGCATCATTATATATATATAGATTAGTTAGTTAAAAAGTTGAACTTATATTAATATTAAAATGTCCCGCATTTATCAGATTTGGTGTTGAATTAAAAATATAAAACTTTGAAGCCTAGTTGGTTAAAGAGTTATACTTGTTTTGTTAGGTTGCAAGTTCGAAACATACCTCTATCATTTTTAATTTTATTTTTAACCATTTTAAATTTAAAAACGGGTCAACCCACAATCCGACCCAAGTATCCAAATTAACCACAACTCTCGACCCGACAATCCGGACACTTTAAAAATTAATTATCATTATATATATAGATTAGTTAGTTAAAAACTTGAACTTATATTAATATTAAAACGTCCCGCGTTTATCAAATTTGGTGTTGAATTTAAAATATAAAGTCTTTGAAGCCTAGTTGATTAAAGAGTTATACTTGTTTTGTTAGGTTGCAAGTTCGAAACATACCTTTAACATTTTTAATTTTATTTTTAACTGTTTTAAATTTAAAAACGGGTCAACCCACAATCCGACCCAAGTATCAAATTAACCACAGCTCTCGACTCGGCAATCCAGACATTTTAAAAATTAATCATCATTATATATATATAGATTAGTTAGTTAAAAAGTTGAACTTATATTAATATTAAAACGTCCCGCGTTTATCAAATTTGGTGTTGAATTTAAAATATAAAGTGTTTGTAGCCTAGTTGGTTAAAGAGTTGTACTTGTTTTTATTAGGTTGCAAGTTCGAAACATACCTCTAGCATTTTTAATTTTATTTTTAACCGTTTTAAATTTAAAAACGGGTCAACCCACAATCCGACCCAAGAATCCAAATTAACCACAGCTCTCGACCCGACAATCCGGACACTTTAAAAATTAAGCATCATTATATATATATTGATTAGTTAGTTAAAAGTTGAATTTATATTAATATTAAAATATCCTGCATTTATCAAATTTGGTGTTGAATTTAAAATATAAAGTCTTTGTAGCTTAGTTGGTTAAAGAGTTGTACTTGTTTTGTTAGGTTGCAATTTCGAAACATACTTCTAGCATTTTTAATTTTATTTTTAACCGTTTTAAATTAAAAAATGGGTCAACCCACAATCCGACCCAAGTATCCAAATTAACCACAACTTTCGACCTGGCAATCCGGTCACTTTAAAAATTAAGCATCATTATATATTATATATAGATTAGTTAGTTAAAAATGTGAACTTATATTAATATTAAAACGTCCCGCGTTTATCAAATTTGGTGTTGAATTTAAAATATAAAGTCTTTGTAGCCTAGTTGGTTAAATAGTTGTACTTGTTTTGTTAGATTGCAAGTTCGAAACATACTTTTAGCATTTTTAATTTTATTTTTAACGGTTTTAAATTTAAAAACGGGTCAACCCACATTCCGACCCAAGTATCCAAATTAACCACAGCTCTCGACCCGGCAATCCGGACACTTCAAAAATTAAGCATCATTATATATATATAGATTAGTTAGTTAAAAAGTTGAACTTATATTAATATTAAAACGTCCCGCGTTTATCTAATTTGGTGTTGAATATAAAATATAAAACCTTTTTAGCTTAGTTGGTTAAAGAGTTGTACTTGTTTTGTTAGGTGCAAGTTCGAAACATACCTCTAACATTTTTAATTTTATTTTTAACCGTTTTAAATTTAAAAACGGGTCAACCCACAATCCGACCCAAGTATCCAAATTAACCACAACTCTCGACCCGGCAATCCGGACACTTTAAGAATTAAGCATCATTATATATATATAGATTAGTTAGTTAAAAAGTTGAACTTATATTAATATTAAAACGTCCCGCGTTTATCAAATTTTGTGTTGAATTTAAAATATAAATTCTTTGTAGCCTAGTTGGTTAAATAGTTGTACTTGTTTTGTTAGATTGCAAGTTCGAAACATACTTTTAGCATTTTTAATTTTATTTTTAACCGTTTTAAATTTAAAAACGGGTCAACCCACAATCCGACCCAAGAATCCAAATTAACCACAGCTCTCGACCCGACAATCCGGACACTTTAAAAATTAAGCATCATTATATATATATTGATTAGTTAGTTAAAAGTTGAATTTATATTAATATTAAAATATCCTGCATTTATCAAATTTGGTGTTGAATTTAAAATATAAAGTCTTTGTAGCTTAGTTGGTTAAAAAGTTGTACTTGTTTTGTTAGGTTGCAATTTCGAAACATACTTCTAGCATTTTTAATTTTATTTTTAACCGTTTTAAATTAAAAAATGGGTCAACCCACAATCCGACCCAAGTATCCAAATTAACCACAACTTTCGACCTGGCAATCCGGTCACTTTAAAAATTAAGCATCATTATATATTATATATAGATTAGTTAGTTAAAAATGTGAACTTATATTAATATTAAAACGTCCCGCGTTTATCAAATTTGGTGTTGAATTTAAAATATAAAGTCTTTGTAGCCTAGTTGGTTAAATAGTTGTACTTGTTTTGTTAGATTGCAAGTTCGAAACATACTTTTAGCATTTTTAATTTTATTTTTAACAGTTTTAAATTTAAAAACGGGTCAACCCACATTCCGACCCAAGTGTCCAAATTAACCACAGCTCTCGACCCGGCAATCCGGACACTTCAAAAATTAAGCATCATTATATATATATATATTAGTTAGTTACAAAGTTGAACTTATATTAATATTAAAACGTCCCGCGTTTATCTAATTTGGTGTTGAATATAAAATATAAAACCTTTTTAGCTTAGTTGGTTAAAGAGTTGTACTTGTTTTGTTAGGTGCAAGTTCGAAACATACCTCTAACATTTTTAATTTTATTTTTAACCGTTTTAAATTTAAAAACGGGTCAACCCACAATCCGACCCAAGTATCCAAATTAACCACAACTCTCGACCCGGCAATCCGGACACTTTAAGAATTAAGCATCATTATATATATATAGATTAGTTAGTTAAAAAGTTGAACTTATATTAATATTAAAACGTCCCGCGTTTATCAAATTTTGTGTTGAATTTAAAATATAAATTCTTTGTAGCCTAGTTGGTTAAATAGTTGTACTTGTTTTGTTAGATTGCAAGTTCGAAACATACTTTTAGTATTTTTAATTTTATTTTTAACCGTTTTAAATTTAAAAACGGGTCAACCCACATTCTGACCCAAGTATCCAAATTAACCACAGCTCTCGACCCAGAAATCCAGACACTTTAAAAATTAAGCATCATTATATATATATAGATTAGTTAGTTAAAAAGTTAAACTTATATTAATATTAAAACGTCCCGCGTTTATCAAATTTGGTGTTGAATTTAAAATATAAAGTGTTTGTAGCCTAGTTGGTTAAAGAGTTGTACTCTTTTTTGTTAGGTTGCAAGTTCGAAACATACCTCTAGCATTTTTAATTTTATTTTTAACCGTTTTAAATTTAAAAACGGGTCAACCCACAATCCGACCCAAGAATTCAAATTAACCACAGCTCTCGACCCGGTAATCCGGACACTTTAAAAATTAAGCATCATTATATATATATAGATTATATGAATGGAAATGAGAATGGGTGAGTCCCAAAAATAAAATGTGGATTTGTCCACATTGGAAAAATAGCAAAATGTAGCATTTTTCCATTAATCCAAGTGGGGTTTAATTTATTTTCATAATGCATTCAATTGCATAAAAATAAATCATATATTTGGATTAAATATTAATTGAATGAGTCAGTTAAATGGGTATTAATATCAATGTACAAATGAGAAATTTTCAATCAAATGCAATGATAAATGCATACGTTTGAAACCTTTCACATACAATTGATGAAAATGCAATTGATTGCATTAATTGATTTTATTTCTACGTTAAAAATTAGTCATTATGTTGATTGGCTAATATATCTTTATATATCTCAATTGATCACACGTTGTAAAGGAGAGACAATAACAATTGCAGAATTACATAGTTTATATCTTTCAATCACCCTAAATGAATTTTAATTGGTTTTTATTTTCAACATCACAAGAAGCTAGCTACTTCTTAGTTTTTCAGAAAAAACCTTTCATTGATCATTTTAATTGTGGCTTCACACAATTCTGCTTTGATCCCGGTGATAGTTCAGGTACGTTGGTCAAGTTCGTTGTGTAGTAATTCTGGTGCTGAATCACTACTAGATTCGTTGTACCCTGGGAGACAGCCATCTACGATAAGCTCCAGCACAAACGGGAGACGGTGGAACTGTTTTAAGGGAAATGTGCTAAGCACATGCCTCGAATCAACATTTCAATCGGTGATTTCGTTCTTTGTATATCTTATTTATTTTTATTTATTTGTAACACCATTTTATATATATTTTCTGTTATTTCAAGACAAGAATACTAACACTTATTTATTTATTCAATCATAGACATGCGTCTAAAAATAATCTAAGCTTAAATACGTGTATCGTTTTGTATTTCTAGGGCATGTGTCTATATCATGGTTCTAAATCTAAAATGTAATAAATAAAATAAATGATAATACTTGTTATTGAGAAATGTAAGTATAGAACAAAATAAAAAAGTTAGTTTAAACAGAATTCAAACAGGTATATATTTTTTTATTAGAAATCATTTTGTAATTTATATATATATTTTGTGTTTTTTAAAATAATGTTTTCTGAATTTTGTTTTTTTTTTTGAATTTTTAAATTTAAATAAGGCCGTTTAATATAAAACGGGCAGGTGCATCTAAGAAAGTTGAGCAAGTTTCAGGAGCGGGATTAACAAGGAAGGTATTTCGGGTTGAAAACATAAATGCTCTTAGCGTAGATGTTCTGGGATTAATATATTTAGAGAATCAAATGAAGGTCATGAGTTCAAATCCTTTGTTGGTGTATTCATTTTGATTTTTTTTTGAGATGGAGGAAGTGCTCATATAATAGACATATACATGTATTTAATAAAATAATAGTGCACTGGAACAGTGGTTTCATATGTAAATGTGTGGATGGACAATAGGCTCCTTCTTCAAATTTCACCACTATTTTTTTTTTCTTCTGAGAGTTAGTTTGCAGTTATTCACTCGGCCATTCAAGATTTTTTTTTTTTGCTTTGAATCGATCCCAGTATGATCTTAAACCAGCCTACAATGCAAAAAGCTGCTTTCCAATCTTATCTTAAACACAATGCAATCATTAACATAAAACTTAAGAATTTTAAATAAACTAAACAGTGATTTTTAAAAGCAAAAATTTGGAAAATTTTCTTTAGCATCAGTCATTCCAAAAATACTATAAAATAACTCATTTACCATAGTCATAACAAGTCAACAATAACTTAGACCAATACCAAAAACTGAAACATGTAGAACCATCTTGTAAAGAAAATTTTAAATCATTTATTTTCTAATTCATTTGAATGATCCTAATCATGTAAAGCTACATTAAGAATGAAAGTGATTTGCAAATTGTTTCAAAACAATTTGCAATTTATACCACTTACAATGGAGATCTCCAACTCCAAAACTAAGAAGCAGCAAAAGCTTCAAGAACATCAACAATGGCCGCTCTTCCTTTTCTCTCTCCAAAAAAACTTTCCTTCCTTTTTCTCCCTCGATCTTTTTATCTAACTGTTTCCTCGTGATCCTCGCGTCTCCATCATTGTTTGTCTTTTGAGACCAGCAACTGGATTTTTCCGAAAGATGTTTTTCCAATGGTGTTAAGGAGCATCGGACAAAGAGGAGATGGACAAGCGGAGATGAAAGGGAAAGAGGGTCTGGGTGCTTAGCTGACACCTAGTCCCTGTTTGTTTGAATTCTTTTGGGGTTTGGGCATCAGTGCCTAAGCCTTGTTTACTTTGTTATATATATATATAATGAAAAACCAAAAGGCAAACAAAATTAATTAGAAGATGAAATTCATTTAAAGTCAATTTAATTTTTTTTGGTTATTAATAATATTTAAATAAATAAAATTGAGTCCAAATTTTAATTATAGATAGAGTAAAAATGTGAGTGTCTACCCATGGAGATAAGTCCCTATTTTAAATGAGATATTATCTTTCATATATTATTATAAATATAATCTATGGTCACTTTCAAACTTAATGAATATACCATAGGTTTATTCAAGTCCAAATTTAATAATATTTTTCAAACAAAGTCTCATTCAAACTTTATTATCCTTAAAATTTTTAATTGGCATGTCTTTAGTCAAATGATCAACTATCACTAACTAAACTAGCATTTATCCCGTGCATTTGCACGAGTAAAGATATAAAAACCATGAAAAAATATTACGGTAAAAATGTGATAACAATTTTATTTTTATTTTTAACCATTTTAAGTTTATGGGCGGCCGGGTGAACCCAAAATCCGACTCAAAAATCCATTTACTTTCACGTTGCAGAACGATCTCTAAAACATTTGATACAGTTTGATTCCTCAACTCATTTAGTTTGACCTCTAGAGTCCACTTCTTCCTCATACTACGAGTGAAAGGGAAAATGTAAAAACTACCATTAAAGTATTCCATACAAGACTTACTATATCCATATGAATTATGTCTCATATCTCTATAATTATGACGAAATTATTTCATTATTGCTCACTAATAATAGTAAAATCTATAGCTCGGAGTCAAAAGAGAATTATGACCGATTAAAAACTATTGATGAACCACCGCGTTCATCAAATTTGGTGTTGAATTTAAAATATAAAGTGTTATTAGCCTAATTGGTTAAAGGTTGACTTTTTTTTGTTAGGTTGCAATTTCGAACCATACCTATAATATTTTTAATTTTATTTTTAACCGTTTTAAGTTTATGGGCGGGTCAACCCACAATCCGATCCAAGTATCCATTTACTCTCACATATATATCCAAAAGCTCTCGATCCGGCACTCCGAACACTTTAAAAATTAAGCACCATTTATATATATATATTGGTTAGTTAAAAAGTTGAACTTATATTGTTATAATGTCTCCCGTTCATCAAATTTGGGGTTGAATTTAGAATATAAAATATTATTAGCCTAGTTGGTTAAAGGTTTGTACTTGTTTTGTTAGGTTGCAAGTTTGAACCATACCTATAACATTTTTTATTTTATTTTTAACCGTTTTAAGTTTATGGGCGGGTCAACCCACAATCCGACCCAAGTATCCATTTACTCTCACATATATATCCAAATTAACCATAACTCTCGACCCGACAATCCAGACACTTTAAAAATTAAGCATCATTATATATATATATATTATTTAGTTAAAATGCTGAAATTATATTGTTAAAATGTCTCGCGTTCATCAAATTTGGTGTTGAATTTAAAATATAAAGTGTTATTAGCCTAATTGGTTAAAATGTTGTTAGGTTGCAAGTTTGAACCATACTTATAGCTTTTTAATTTTATTTTTAACCGTTTTAAGTTTATAGACGGGTCAACCCACACTCCAACCCAAGTATCCATTTACTCTCACATATATATCCAAATTAACAACAACTATATATATATATATATATTAATGTGCTTAATGAACACTTTATTTTCTTTAATGTGATCTTTGATGAAAAATATTTATATCGATATATTTACTTCGACTCTCACTTTATTATAATTTATCATAAAAACGCGCAAAATTGAGTTGTAGCAAAAATTAAATGGCTTAAAAATATAGCTTACAATTCCAAGCCCAAAAATAATACTCCTTAACACAGCATGTAAGGAGACTCCAAAGCATGAATCAAATAAACTTTAGTCCCTTGAAGGTATTTGTAACGCCTTGAAATCGCTCATCTCTCTACTTTATTTATTTTTAAAATTTAATACTCTTTTTATTCTCGGGTTTGATTTAAAAAATATTTTAAATGAGTTCGGAATTAACTTTTGGATTATAGAGTCGCCACCTAATTTTTCTAAAATTAGGAGAATATTTTGCGTAACTAACACCTTTTAGAGATTGTGTTTCAGTTCTGGGCTTGGATAAACTCGGAAAAGGGCTCTCGTGTTTACTCCTTTGTGCCCGTTAGAACGACAAACTCTACTTTAATTTTTTTTGCCAATTTTAAAATTTTATTCTCTTATACTATAATTTGTAGATGATTTAAATAATAATGATTTAAGATATTGAAATTTTAGAATTTAAATCATACTAAGAGATCGGATTTGATCGATTTTTGTACTAGAAAATAACAAATGTTGATTGGTGGTGATTTTTATAAAGTTATTATAGCCTTTGGATAATTTTATTAGACATTTCTCACGTTTAAGAGGAATTTGATGGTTGTGACCGGGCCTAACTAATAGGCTGCCTACGTATCTTTTGACAAAGAATGTGGTCACGACGTAGTTCATTGTCATGAAAGCTCTTTTCCTTTTTTTGGTGTTTCATTTTTTATTTTATTTTTAAAATGTCTATTGTATGAACTAAAATTGTATTTTATTAGAAAATTTCTTAGCATGAAACTATTATTTTATTACCACTTATTTATTTTGGTATTTTTTTTCATCCATTTTTTAAGTGCCCTAAAATTTTTATTCTTGTTGATATTGTTATCATTTTTTTAAATATATTTGTTGATGTAAATGTTTTCATGCAAATAATGTTAATGCATACGTATGGAAATGCAATCATACGAATGATCAATCATTTATAAATTCTTCATCCATTGCATTTTTAGACTTTCAAGTGCACCATTACTCAAGTATGAGAAGAAATTTTATGCTCAAGTTTTTGGAAGATCCTTCGTTGTCTTCCACAAGAACCGTTTTAGAGTCTCAGCGTTGGCCTTGGTCTTTTGATATGGAATCATTGTTTATTATTAAGAGATCATGTCCTAATTTTGTACTCAAGTTTTTTTAGAGATACTTCACCGTCTCTCGTGATTTACCTTAGATGTTTGACTCACTAACTTTAGTAGACATTAAAATTCTTCTTCTATGAGTATGATCTTGGAGTCTAAGATTTAGTTGCAGTCTTGGGATCTTGAGTCATTGTTTATGATCAAAATATCATCTTTTAATTTGAAGACCGATGAATGAGAATAATCATAATCTACTCCAGATCCATATCTAACCAACCTCATCATTTTCTTGAGTTGCTCTGAGATGTTGTATGATACATCATTAGAGCCATGTCAAAACTATAATAGGTCACACATTGATGTAGTGCATCATCTCTCAGTTTCTTATATCGGGTTAATATTTCTTACATAAATCCATTTATATGATCAACTATTCTAGTTACCCTTATTGTTTGAATAGAGTAAAAAATTCTTCAAAAGGATATGACGAGGCTGCTTCAAGTTTGTTAAGCATACGAAATGTATGATATATTTGAGGGGCAATGTTTATTCCAATCATTGTATCCGATCTTCATTCGAACTCTAAGGATTTTATTTTGTGTGTTATGATCAATTAATCATGTCATTAATTGAAGGTTGGTGAATGGGCGTGACCATCATGAATCACCTATTTATTTTTAACATTGTCGCACACTTGACTTGCTTTGAGATGTCATTATTTATACCTATGACATCTTGTCATAGCTTCATAAAACTATATAAAGTCTCATGTCAATGGAGTGCATCATTTCTCAATTTTTATGTCGAAATATCATTTTTCCATGATTGTATATTCATAATACATTTCTCCATTGCAATATGATTAGTTTTTCTAGTTACTCATTTTGTTTGCATAAAATCAAAGATTTTCAAAAGGATAAAATAGGTTTATGTAAATCATGTTGAGCATATCAATCTATATGACAATAATGAACGATTTCAATTCTTGTCATTGCATTTCTTATGATCGTTGTGTGAATCGTGATTTTTTTTGTCTAAATAACATGATCGTCCATGTATTGTAACAATTGAGAGTCAAAATATCATGAATGTGTATTTTTGAGTGACGATCTTTCAATACCTATATGAAATGCAAATGTTGCGTATATGAAGCCCAATCTGATAGGATTGGCTTTATCGATAGAGACGGGGGTCTGGCTAAGGATGAAGGCTTATGAAAAACGGTTTGAAATAAATTCTGTTAGGGATTTAATTCGCTTTCTATTCTACGCAAACACTTGTAAACACTTGAAACAGATTCAAGGCGGAATTGTTTACATGGGTTTGAAGCACAAGATGAAATATGAAAAGATGACAGAAATGAAAGAACACAGAAGTTTGTTTATGGATGTTCGGAGAAACTCTCCTACGTCACCCCTTCTTCCAACCACCGGAAGGATTCACTATAATATGATTCAAATCAAATACAGTTTACACACACTTAGCTCACTATTGAACAAAACACTTTCTGTTCAATTACAAGATGAAAAATATCACTCAGCTAAAGGTGTTTTGATTCTAGCTCTCTCTTGATTCACACACAGTACAATCAGAAAGCAGCTTCACAGTATGAATATTCAAAGGCTTGAATTCTCTCAAGATTAGCAAGTTCGTAAGGTTAGCAGTTGTGCTTGTTAAGGCATATTGTCCGTTGTCCTTTGGATTTGTTAAATACCGAGTAGGAGCTAACGGTCGAATCTTCAAGAATGATACGTGGAACTCTTCCATTGGAAAGTCTCCATTGTACACAGCAGACTCTGAGCACAAGGATCGTGGCCGTACATCACTAGTAGTGCGCCAAATATTCCATCAGGGATGTACCTGCAAAACAAGTAATGTGAGGAAAATTCTCTTACGTGGCATTCCTTGGTTGGTTGCATATAGTTGTTGTACTAATCTTCACTAGAAAGTGGAGCAGGAGTAGGGTACAGCTATAGCACGTGGGTAGGTGAAATGCTAGATTCAAGCGTACTGCTTAAATTAAGGATTAGACGTATTTCAGTTAGACGGATTATAAAATCAGTCTAATGAAATCACACATCTCCTTTAAATAAAAACGTCTATTAGACCGCCTGGTCTAATAGAATTAGACTTACGTCTAATTGCGATAACCATTAGACGGTACGTCTAACTCCACTGAGTTATACTACACGTCTAATTCCGGTTCTACCTCACACTTGTCTGAAAGAGTTAGACGCACGTCTAACTTTCACTAATTAAACCACACGTCTAATTATTCAATAACCATTAGACGGTACGTCTAACTCCACTAAGTTAGACTACACATCTAATTCTGGTTCTACCTCAGACTTGTCTGAAGGAGTTAGACGCACGTCTAACTTTCACTAATTAGACCACACGTCTAATTATTCAATAACCATTAGACAGTACGTCTAACTCCATTGAGTTAGACTACACGTCTAATTTCGGTTCTACCTCAGACTTGTTTGAAGGAGTTAGACGCACGTCTAACTTTCATATATTAGACTACATGTCTAATTATTCAATAACCATTAGCCGGTACGTCTAACTCCACTAAGTTAGACTACACGTCTAATTCTGGTTCTACCTCAGACTTGTCTGAAGGATTTAGACGCACGTATAACTTTCACTAATTAAACCACACGTCTAATTATTCAATAACCATTAGACGGTACGTCTAACTCCACTGAGTTAGACTACACGTCTAATTCTGGTTCTACCTCAGACTTGTCTGAAGGAGTTAGACGCACGTCTAACTTTCACTAATTAGACCACACGTCTAATTATTCAATAACCATTAGACGGTACGTCTAACTCCACTGAGTTAGACTACACGTTTAATTCCGGTTCTACCTCAGACTTGTCTGAAGGAGTTAGACGCACGTCTAACTTTCACTAATTAGATCACACGTCTAATTATTCAATAACCATTAGACGGTACGTCTAACTCCACTGAGTTAGACTACACGTCTAATTCCGGTTCTACCTCAGACTTGTCTGAAGGAGTTAGACGCACGTCTAACTTTCATATATTAGACTACACGTCTAATTATTAGTCTATTAGACTACACGTCTAACTCCGATGAGTTAGACTATACGTCTAATTCCGAATATATTAGACTTACTTCTAATTCCGTGTATTCATTGGACTTACGTCTAATTCCGTGTATCTATTAGACCATCCGTCTAATTACACGTCTATTAGACTACACGTCTATTAGACTACATGTCTATTAGACTACACGTCTAACTCCGATGAGTTAGACTATACGTCTAATTCCATGCATTCATTAGACTATACGTCTAACTCCGATGAGTTAGACTGTACATCTAATTCTATACATTGAATGCCAAAATCGGTTTATTGACCCTCATTAGAGCCAAGTCTTATGAAATATTGTTTCAATACACCTGCATCAAAACTCATAAGTCATTTCATCATCAAAATCTCAGTGGTTAAATTATTTCAACACTTGGTCAAAATAATTTGACCCAACAATTTCCCCTTTTTGATGAAGAAATTGGAAACCTGCATATATATCAAAATATGCATTCATCATAAAAATAAACAAAACCCTTGTTCACTTACATCATACATCCAAAACCAATATTCGAAAAACCATCAAGGAAACATTGTTCGATAAAAGTATAAGAAAAGAGATCATTGTTTTTCCCTTTTAACTCGAGGATCGGTTTGACTTATTTCTTGACCGGAAAGCATGTTGAGATAAGGATGATAGCCGCGACCACCACGATCGCCTGCACTTGATCTTCCACCGCGTTCACTACCACTAGCACGTCCACCTTGATCAACATTGGAAATCCTACTTCGGCCACCACCACTTCGACCTCCACCTCTCTTGGTTGGCCTAGTATTGACATTTGTGCTTGGGGCTCGCCTGGATCTAGTGTCGGTTGACACACCATCATTTCTTCTACTTGACTCGCCTTGAGCGGGTCGAGGTTGAGCACCTTCAGCATTGGCCATTGCATTCTCCTTTGCTTGAAACATCCTTGCAATGAAGTCAGCAAACTCTTGTCGTTCATTGTCATTTCTACTCATGCAGTCCTGAATTTCCACCATCTGATTCTTCACCAGACTGAATTCTTCCAAGGTTTCCTTGTGGCGTTCATCATTGATTTGCCTTTCAATGTCCATTAATTCAGTTTGACGATTGATAAGTTGCTTTTCAAACTATGAGTAGTTTATATTTAAGACATGAGTCTCATACGTGTTCTTCTTCAAGGTATTGTCTAACTCTTTGAGAACTCTGAGAATTTCAACAAAGTCCTTTCTTTCTTCTTCTTGATTATTCAAGGACTTCATCATGCTCTTCTGAAGAGATGAGAGCACCAAAGACATAGATTTTAACATCTTGTTGCCACCAACAGATGTTCCTTCATGGGATGAGATCTCTTCAGACTCTACTCCCATACTCTGAATTGGCTCAAAGTTTGTGTGAATCTGCAAGGATTGTTCCGGTTGGTTCATTTTGGTTTTCCTAGCATCTTCATCTTGCTCTTCTTCTTCAATTTCTTCTTCAGCTCTCTGAAATATCTCAAATAGATTTCCAGAGTAGTGAATAGGGATGTTGATGTTTTCATGAACATTTTCCACAATGGTGTCGGGAAATAGACGGGGCTTGACAAAAGTTGCTTGTTGATCCTGTTCCTCCTCAGATGAGGAACTTTCTTTTTCAACATTCTTCTCTTTGGAGGGTTCCCCCTCAGATCTGACGGTTTCTGGCTGATTAACCTCGACCACTTTTCTTGAACAACCTCTGTTCTCGCAACAGGGGACAACATCTCATTTTCTACAATAGGAGCTTGAATAGCCTACTCAATCACTTCTTCCAAAATAACTTCTTCCTCATTTATGTCAAGAGCTTGTTCAGGCTCTTGGACAATCACTTTTTCTTCTTCATTCGGAAACTCCTGAATAGGTTGATCTAGAATGCGTCTCTCTTCGACAGAAAGATTTCCGAATTCGATTAGGAGAGCAGCATCTAGCTCATCAGCATCATTCTCAGCATCTGGAATATCCATAGCTACATCATCATTTAAAGGTTCTGCGCCAGAACAATCGGCGCCATGAATATATCGACAAGCCACAAAGACATAACTGTCCAAAATGTCGTTCAGCTTTTTCAAAACCTTCATTTCCACTTCAGATCCTTTCTGAGCAGGATTGAAGTTTGCCTTCCTAGCTTCGATGATTAGAAAGAGAGCTTTTCCATATATGCAAACTTCCACTAGATCTCTTCTCTTCAGAGCCTCAGCAACCTCTGAAGTTCTTGCCCATTTAAGAACCTTCTTTTCATTGATAACCCTCTTCTTCCATTCTTTAGTTATAGCAGAGTTTAACAAAGAATCGTTGTACTTGGAAGACAGTCTTTCCATGGACCAAGATTCATAAATCTCCAGTTTCTCGGCTGTAAGAGCTTTGATTTGCTCTAAAATGAGGTCAACAATCCATGTTGCATCCGATACCTTTTCAGGAGCTTGAATTGCAATATCTTTACCTTTTCCAACAACCTCTACGGGTTTTAGAGCAGGTCTTGGTTCACCGATCACGATTCCACTTGCCTGTCTTCTGGAACGCATCAGTTCAAACTCAGATTGTGGTTTCGTATAGAGCTCAGTAGGAAGCTCCATATGAACAACTTTCCCACCTACCAATGAATCTTTAGGAACTGGAACGGAAACTTCTAGTTCAACAGATTGACCAACAACAAGGGTAAGAACAACCCCTTGTTCTGGTTGAGATGACTCTGTAGCACCGGCGGCTACAAGATCAGTTTGAACGACATGAGACTCAATCCTGTCAACAGTTTCATCATTTGGACCAGCTGACTCAACAGCAGGCCCTTCAGCAGATTCTCTCAAATGAGAAAATACAGATTCGGCTTGTTCCACTACGGGAACATCAAATTTAGGCACAGCGGCCAAAGATTTGGAAGACTTTACCTTTACAAATTTAGACGCGCGGGGCGCCCTTGTCTTCTTCTCCTTTGAGGCACAGGACCTCGAAGGTTTCCTCAAAAAGGTTGAGGGAGTGGATAATGAGGACATTGGAGTTGCAGCAAGTACGTCTGGACCTTGCTTCAACCTTGAATCGACAGATTCAGAGTCCTTCTTGTTTGGACTTTTCAGACTGGAAGAACTAGCCTCCGATTCATTCACCGTTTTCGTTCTCTTTGCCCCTGTTGACAAAACAAAAGCAGAGGGCTTGGATCGGGTAGAAGGTTTTCCACTGGTTTGGTAACTCGAAGCACCAGATGCAGATTCAAGGTTACTCTTCAATCTCATAAGAGTGTTAGCCACCGTAAGAGCAGTAAATACTCTTGGAGAGTTGATCTGCACCGGTTCACCAACAGGAACCCCCAAATGCTTCAACAGATGACTCAGCTGAGCCGCATATGTTATACTTTCCTTGTTTGTCTGATTGATAGAAAAGCATAAGTTCTGGAAAAGGGTATGAGCCTAGTTTACCTAGATTCCCTTTGAGATAGCACACATATAGTCAAAATGGTCTTGACAATAGAGATGGAAAGAACCAGATTTCCCTTGTAGTGCCTTTGCCACCACGTCGTTCAACAGAATGAAGTGCGGTTTGAAGACCTTCTTGAATCCATTCACATGGATCATCGAACCGTCGGCAGAAAAAGTTGTCTTCGTCTCCTCCATGATTTCTGAAGAGAGGATCAAGTCGAATAGATGTCCCTCCGTAGGAAGTTCAAAGAACTCCGCATAAACTACTTCATCGAAAGAAAACTCCATTCCGTTGAGGGTTGCTACAATGGAATCATCCACCATAGTTGCAGTTTTGAAGAACTCGCGAACTTCTTTTTCATAGAATATGAACGGTCCGCCTAGATACTTCTTTAACCCATAATATTCTAGGGTTTGGAACATCTTCATCACCTTCGGTTGATCGAACGTGTATACCGATAGAAAATCCACCTGCAAAGTATAGTGACCGAGAGTGATTTTCTTCACCATTTTCGAAAGAATATGAACCGACACAGGATTTCAGAGAGATTTAGTGAGAGAAATGTAAAGAGAACTAGAGTTCTTAAGAATTTTGAAGGATTGAAAGCTTTAAAATTCATGCAGTAATGTCCATATATAGATGGAAGAGGGAAATACATAATAACCGTCTATTCTAGGGGTATGACCCATTAATAAATGTTAGACGTCCTTTTTCAAGAAGTCATCATTAAAAATGACGGTATATCAGTCATTTTCTCTAAACTTGAAAGACATGTGTCTTCATGTTAATAAGAGATGACTTTTTGATATTTTGAGCGGGAAAAGTAAATAACTCTCAATCGTGGGACAGCTGTCCTTGATTAGTCTAATTGGCACGTAGTTTGACGTTTTTCTTACTCCATAAATCCATATAACAAAACGTCTATTAGACGGATGAGTCTATTAGACGCATACGTCTAATTCCGTGTTATAAAAATCCGTCTAATGTCTATTAGACGTGTACGTCTAATTCCGCATAAACACCACGTGTTAGATGTGTGTTGATTAGACATGAGCATCCTTTTGCTCGTGACGTAAAAACGTCTAACGTCTATTAGACGTGTCCGTCAAATTGCGTAGGTATAACACCTCAACATATAGACTTAGATGAATGGATCTGGAGCAAAAATACGTCTAACTACACACTGTTTCTTTTAGACACCCTTGTCTAATTAGACTGATTAAGGATATTCGTCTGAAGAGTATTCTTACTTCCAAAGTAATTTTCCCTCTCAGTATGTATATGGACATAGGAATGTAACAAATAATTTTTGTGGTCCAAAGACCAAAAATATTTTTAACAAATAAAAACATTTATTCTACTAAAATGGCAAATGTCATTGTTGATCTTCCAGGCTGTGTACTCAGAGGAGTACTCTTCTTGCTTCCTTCTTGCAATCCTCCTGCATCACCTACAAAAGAAACTATTTACACATTTTGGTACCCATACTTAATTGGTTCCTCGATCAATTAGTCCCTTAGGAATCCATATCTGACTTATTCTGATGGACTTCTCATTTTGTGTTGTGATTAATGCATAAGATTTTGACTTAGAAGATGACTTCCTGCTAGCCACTAATCCTTTAACTTTTAAAAAAGGTTTTCTTTTAAAACTCCTTGACTTAAAGTCAGGTTTTAGATTGCCAATCATGTTAGTTGCTTCTAGCTTATTCTTAAGCCAGCTAACAGTAGGCGGAACATAGACTATTTCATTTTTGAAAGCCACTTCTTCATGAATGGGATCAGATTCAATATCAGTTACACCTCCTTTGACAAAACTTATTGGCTTAAGTTTGTCATATGATTTTGACTTTTTGCATGACAGGTTAGGGTCATTGCTATCAAATCCCAATCCGGATCTAGATCCAGCAGGTTTCAAAATGCTGATTTTATATTTGACAGCATCTCTAGACCTTGTCCATGCACAGACAACATAGTTTAACCTTTTGTTTCCAGATGAAAGAGTTTGAATCTGTTCTTTGATCATCTCATTCTCAGATGAGATCTCTTCAATCTTCTTTTCAAAATCATTTGACTCTTCACATTTAGACAGATTTGGTTTATTTACATCTGATGAAGATTTAGTTTCATTTTGGGATTCTGCTAGCTTTCTATACTCGATGACCATGTCATCTAGTGCAGCTACCAGTTGTTCCCTTGAAAACCTTTCGGAAGAGAAGTCAAATACCTCAATCTCCTGAGTTCTTTCTTCATCTTCTCTTTCCATGAAGCATGCCACCTCCTCTTCATCACTTTCACTGGATGAAAAATAGGAGCCACGGCTGCTTCCTCTGTTCTTCCCGTCACCAGCCATAAGAGCCTTCAGCTCTTTTCCATCATCCTTGGCATCTTCACGCTTTGGCTTCCGGCATTCCGATGCATAATGACCTTTAATACCACAGTTAAAACAAGTAACATTAGCTTTAGATTTTCTATTATAATTAGAATTTGAAGAGTTTGAGTTAGAGTTGCTCTTCTTCATGAAGTCACCAAACTTCTTCACAAAGAGAGACATGGCATCGCTGCTCAGCTGCTGAGCTGCCATCTTCACGTCCGGAGCGGTTGGTGGCTCTTCAGCAGTCACTAGCACCTTGGTAATGATAACGGACGTGGGTTGATGTTCTTCCAACCTACAGTTCAGCTCGAACTCATAGGCCTTGAGGTTAGCAAAGAGATCGAAGAGAGATCTTATTAAGATCTTTGGATTCTCTCATCGTCATAATCTTTATGTCCCATTCTCTTGGAAGAGCACGCATGACCTTAATAGCAAGCTCCCGGTTGCTATAGGTCTTGCCTAGGATAGATAGAGAGGAGACGATCTTGTTGAATCTGGTGTCGAAATCGTTCATTGTTTCACCAGGACGCATCTTGAAGCTGTCAAATTGTTGAGTGGCAACCATGATCTTGTTTTTCTTGGTTTGCTCGTTTCCCTCACACAGTTGAGTGAGTCTGTCCCAGACCTCTTTGCAGTATCGCATTCGATAATGTAGTTGAACATACTGTTATCGAGAGATCTGTACAGAACATCGAGAGCCATGTTGTTGAGGTTGTTCTGCCTCTTTTCATCAGCGGTCCAGTCAGCCTTCTCCTTATCAATCTTGTTAGGACCTTCTGTGACAACGCTCCACATGTCATCATGAAGAGAAGAGAGATGAGCACGAACTCTTTTCTTCTAGACAATGTAGTTTTCTCGAGAGAAAGTTGGAATGGTTGTAGCATTGATATCTTTGGATATGGTCGACATATTTCAAGAAAGGCTTGAGAATAGAAACAGGGTTCTGATACCAATTGATAGGATCGGCTTTATCGATAGAGACGTGGGTCTGACTAAGGATAAAGGCTTATGAAAAACGGTTTGAAAGAAATCCTGTTAAGGATTTAATTTGCTTTCTATTCTACGCAAACACTTGTAAACACTTTAAACAGATTCAAGGCGGAATTGTTTACTTGGGTTAGAAGCACACGATGAAATATGAAAAGATGACAGAAATGAAAGAACACAGCAGTTTTTTTATGGATGTTCGGAGAAACTCTCCTACGTCACCCATTCTTCCAACCACCGGAATGATTCACTATAATATGATTTGAATCAAATACAGTTTACACACACTTAGCTCACTATTGAACAGAACACTTACAGTTCAATTACAACATTAAGAATATCACTCAGCCAAAGGTGTTTTGATTCTAGCTCTCTCTTGATCCACACACAGTACAATCAGAAAACAGCTTCACAGTATGAATATTCAAAGACTTGAATTCTCTCAAGATTGGCAAGTTCGTAAGGTTAGCAGTTGTGCTTGTTAAGGCAGATTGTCCGTTGTCCTTTGGATTTGTTAAATACTTAGCAAGAGCTAACAGTTGAATCTTCAAGAATGATACATGGCACTCTTCCATTGGAAAGCCTCCATTGTACACAGCAGGCTCTGAGCACAAGGATCGTGGCCGTACATCACTAGTAGTGCGCCGAATATTCCATCAGGGATGTACCTGCAAAACAAGTAATGTGAGGAAAATTCTCTTACGTGCCTTTCCTTGGTTGGTTGCATATAGCTGTTGTACTAATCTTCACTAGAAAGTGGAGCAGGAGTAGGGTACAACTATAGCACGTGGGTAGGTGAAATGCTAGATTCAAGTGTACTGCTTAAATTAAGCATTAGACGTATTTCAGTTAGACAGATTGTAAAATCAGTCTAATGAAATCACACATCTCCTTTAAATAAAAACGTCTATTAGACCGCCTGGTCTAATAGTATTAGACTTACGTCTACCTCAGACTTGTCTGAAGGAGTTAGACGCACGTCTAACTTTCACTAATTAGACCACACGTCTAATTATTCAATAACCATTAGACGGTACGTCTAACTCCATTAAGTTAGACTACACGTCTAATTCTGGTTCTACCTCAGACTTGTTTGAAGTAGTTAGACGCACGTCTAACTTACACTAATTAGACCACACATCTAATTATTCAATAACCATTAAACGGTACGTCTAACTCCACTGAGTTAGACTACACGTCTAATTCCGGTTCTACCTCAGACTTGTTTGAAGGAGTAAGAAGCACGTCTAACTTTCACTAATTAGACCACACGTCTAATTATTCAATAACCATTAGACGGTACGTCTAACTCCACTGAGTTAGACTACACGTCTAATTCCGTTTCTACCTCAGACTTGTCTGAAAGAGTAAGATGCACGTCTTACTTTCAC
Organism: Impatiens glandulifera; assembly: GCF_907164915.1. Lineage (NCBI taxonomy): Eukaryota > Viridiplantae > Streptophyta > Magnoliopsida > Ericales > Balsaminaceae > Impatiens > Impatiens glandulifera. Next base: position 37,463,330 of record NC_061862.1, on the reverse strand, counting down.
TAATTAGACCACACGTCTAATTATTCAATAACCATTAGACGGTACGTCTAACTCCACTGAGTTAGACTACACGTCTAATTCCGGTTCTACCTCAGACTTGTCTGAAGGAGTTAGACGCACGTCTAACTTTTATATATTAGACTACACGTCTAATTATTAGTCTATTAGACTACACGTCTAACTCCGATGAGTTAGACTATACGTCTAATTCCGAATATATTAGACTTACGTCTAATTCCGTGTATTTATTAGACTTATGTCTAATTCTTTACATTCATTAGACTACGCATCTAACTCCGGTGAGTTAGACTGTACGTCTAATTCTGTGTATCTATTAGACCATCCATCTAATTACACGTCTATTAGACTACACGTCTAACTCCGACGAGTTAGACTGTACATCTAATTCCATGCATTCATTAGACTATACGTCTAACTTCGATGAGTTAGACTGTATATCTAATTCTATGCATTGAATGCCAAAATCGGTCTATTGACCCTCATTAGAGCCAAGTCTTATGAAATATTGTTTCAATACACCTGCATCAAAACTCATAAGTCATTTCATCATCAAAATCTCAGTGGTTAAATTATTTCAACACTTAGTCAAAATAATTTGACCCAACACAATCAACAATAGTAGAAAAAATATTTTTAACGAGGGCATAAACCCTCGGAGAAAGCCAAAATTCCCTTGGTGATTATTTTTGCCAAGGGAAATAAATGCTCTCAGAAGGTGTCGGTGATAAGACTATCGGTAAAAAAAAATCACCGAGAGCAGTTACCGTCCTTGTTGATAATTATAATTTTATTACCGAGAGAAAATCCAATGCTCACGGTCATAATATTAAATAATTCATCTTAATTCTTCAGCTCTGACCTCATCTTCTTCTCTCACCATCTCGGGATCCAAGTAATAAAGAAAATTTCAGTGGTAGATTGTTGACACTAGAAAACCCAGTTGGTCCATCAATGTGTTGTTCAGTAGGTTTGAGAAGCTCAATTTCAGTTTTAGTCGTATCCCATTCAATCTTATATTCTTTAACAATCTCCTTCATGATCTTTAATTTCATCTCCCCAGATGGGGTTCTAACAGAAAGCTTTTTAATTAGCTGCCATAAACAAAAATTAACCAAATTATGATCTAGAAAGGGGAGAAGGCAAAAAAGTTTGATCGAGTTCAATATACCGTGCGATTGACGTCGATTTTTGATCGGAGATTAGTTGCAGCAGAGACGAAATCTTTTCCGTATTTCTTCTCAAAGATTTTGTGAATTGTCTGCAATTCAGGAATGTGTAAGCATCGAGGTCCGACAAAAATGAGACTTGCAATTCCTTCTTTTAGATCCAACAGACATTCCCTGAAACCACACAAACATGATAAAGAAAGGAAAAAAAGTTATTCAGATTGATTTACAATTACCTGCATTTTTCAATTATAGAAAGTCTTGCAACAATAAGTTCACATAATAGCTCAAGAAACTAATTTGCATCCATGAAATTATTTTACCTTATTAAATGTTCAACATATTAAGATTCACCATTTCCAATAATAAGAACAAATTCAAATAATACCCACTTGTTCAAAATAAAGATAATGAGTGTGTAACAGTGTAAATACGTACACAAAGGTGGTGGCATCCTCACTGGATTGGAGAAGCAAAGCGATATCACGCCTCATCTGATTCACAACAACGTCCCTCTTATTTCTAAGTAGTTTTATCCTCATCTGATTCGTCATGAACATATAGATCTTGAAAGTTGGTTAAGAAGAGAAGTTTAATGAATAATATGATGATCAATGTCATTATTATGCACATACGTGTTCCTAAGGGAAAATATGCGCACACTTTCCAACTCATCGTTTTTATTTAAAATTAAAGTATTATATGTGGGGGTTAGTCATATATAACGAATCGTTACAAACATTCACTCATCGTTATCGCCTTTCAAATTCACATAGTATTTTGCAATATATACAAAAGGCTTTACATTTAAAACTATAGAAAGAAAATAAATAATGGAAAAATAAAACCAAGTCATCTTTGAGCTACTTCTTTCCTCGTTATTTGGTCTTTCGCCTTATTCGATTTCTTTAGCACGTCTTTTGATGAAACTTAACAATAAATGTCACATTTTTTTGTCGAGATTGTCATCGTCTACATATCGTTCCACTTGAAAGAATGTGAGACATATGATTTGTGGTTGATCATGCCCTTTATGGCTAAGCCATTTCATCAAAGGGTGCTATCTCATTTTACTTTGAACATGTTATGATTCAGCTCATAATGCTCGTGATTGATGATCTAAATAACTAAGAGTTGTTTCGTGGAACTAGAGGTCAGCATCGGACTGGCCCGGCCCGGCCCAGCCTGTCGTGCCAAATAGTGATATGTGTCGTGCCGTGTCGTGCCTCATGTTAATCGTTTCGTGCTCGTGCCGTGCCTAAAAGTAAAATATTTCAGCCCAGCCCAGCCTGTTGACCCATGTCGTGTCGAGCCGTGCCGTACCGTGTCGCACCGTGCTGTGCTTCCCGTGCCGAGCCGTTCTGTGTCGTGCCGTGCCAATGGGCTGGATCGGACCGTATAACAACATTGTTAACCTTCTAAAAAAATAATTTAAAAAAATATGGGGTCGCACCCTTTCGAGTTACCTATGTATCTTACAAATTTGCAACCTCAAATTTGTAAAAATCAGACCCTCACGTAGTTCTAACTTACCTTAGATTAAATCTGAAATGTTCTATAATCAGTTTTATCATTTGGTATCAAATGTGCCTTCAGTTTCTCGCATTCAACCTTGATATTGTTTATTAATCTTCGAGTCTATAGAAATGTGACCGTTTTTTTGTTACCGTTTTTTGTCTTTTTCTATAAATGTTACTGTTTTTCATTATCGTTTTTTTGTCTTTATATTTACTAATGTGCCGGGCTGTGGGCCGGGCCGTGCCGAGCTGTGGGTCGGTCGTTCCATGGGCTATTAGTGGGCCGAGCCTACGAGGCTAAAAAAAGCTCCATTTTCAACTTATATATTTGTTTTTATTCATCTCCATTTTCAATATTTTGGTGTATTATCAATTTCTATAGAATTATCAATTTATATGCTTCACTTGTCCATTCGTGTGATCCGTCTTTGGAGGATACACAACAAATGATTCGATGGTAGGCTCGACCTCGTATACTATTTTAGGAAAAAGTATACCATGTGACTTACCTTCCTCTATAATCTCGTAAAGAGTAGAGTTCTATAGCACAAGCCTTTTAAAATTGGCCCTATTAGAAATATGTATTTGAACATATTAATCCAACTGATTTCGAAAATCGTCACATTAGTTTACTTCTCAAAGAAATTATGAAAACTATAAAAATATTATAATATTCATTTTTAAGGGTTCGATGCTTGATTCCATGTGAGAAATGAAAATTAGCTAGAGACATAGGTATGTGGGGACTCTGGAGACTTAAGCCCACCCTACCAAATTATATTATATATATATATATATATATATATATATATATATATATATATATATATATATATATATATACCTTACATATAGGGAGTTAGATAAATGAGTTAGATGAAGATTAAGCCTAGTCAAGCTATGTCCGTCAAACTCAAATTTTGTTTTATAATATAATATATATTATATATATACCTAGACTTTAAGGCGGTCAAATATCTTTTAGACGAGAGAGAAAACTAAGATCTAGCCGAGTTAAACTAATTTTTTTTAGAATGGTTAAACTAAAATTTTATTATTATATATATACCTCATTTAGTTTTTAATGGTGACAACTATATTTTAAAGGAGAAAGAAACTAAGACTTATTATTAAAAGGAGAGAGCTAAATGAATTAAAATAAAAAGAGAGTTAAATGAGTTGTTGATTCATATCTTAATTAATAATTAAGAAGTATTACTTAATTAATAATTTAGTTTTGTTAAAGTTTTTTTATTATAAACTTATAATTATTTGGATGTGACTTGAGAGAGGTTGTGAGAATGTGTTTAATGGGCTCAAGTCAAACTACCCTCTAATTTCCTATTTTTTCAATCCAATTTAATATTACTATCTTGATCTACTTCGGTTTAGGGGTGTAAACGGTTCGGTTCGTTCGGTTTTTTATCGAAAAATTCATTCCAAACATTGGTGTCGGTTTTTCAAAATCTTCAACTGACGGTTGGCGGTTAATGATCGGTTCGGTTTGTCGATTTATCAATTTGATCGTTGAAAAAATAACAAATATATATAATAAACTAATATACTACAAAATGAAAAAAAATTAGTTTAGTTTTATAAATAATATAAATATATATATATATATATATATATATATATATATATATATATATAAAATAAACTAAACTAAAGAAGAAAAAACTAGTTGAGTTTTATAATAAAATTTTAATAAATAAAATGATAAAATAACTATTTAACTAAAAAAATATATTTTAGAATATTAATTAAATGAGTTTAATAAAGAAAACATTAAATATACAAAATAATAAATATGTGTGTGCCAAGATTCGATCCTAAACAAAAAAAATTATTATGTTCAAGATTTACCACTAATCTAAAAGGACATATGTTTATAAATATATCAAAAACACGTATATATACGATCGATCGGTCGGTTAAACCGTTGGTTTTTTATTATATAAACCACCAACCGAACATGCCATGTTCGGTAGAAGAATATGAACCGGTCAGTTTGGTTGATTTATAATTATTTCGGTTCGGATTTTTCGGTTTTGCTTATACCCCTACTTCTGTTACAACTTGATCTATTGTGCGATCAGATCAAGTGCAAAATATTTACTTAATTTTTATCTTTTGTTTTTTAATAACAATTTTTTTTTAATTCATATTAAGCTTACCCCAACTCCAAATTCTAGATATGTCCCTATCCTCAACGTTATATTACTCATGCATGTTCATAAGGGGTAGTCTCTACTCGAAAATAGTTAGCCATTTTCAATGTTTGAAAGGATTGTTACACATGCGTTTTGAGTTCATAACTCTTTTGCTCTTTTAATTATCATAAATTGCGTCTAAATGAGGGGCTAACCCTATTCATTACTTAGAGATGACTATATATGTCTATTATGTTTAGACAATGTTGAGATTAAAGAGCCATGAACACGTCTCGAGCATTGAGAGAACATAAATGTGAAGTGAAAATTCACATGTTTCTTGATTGGAGTTCAGACTATGACTCCTTGTAGAAAATGGGTATTCGAGCATAAGAAAATTCACATATATAATTTTGGAGTATGGTAGCCCCATTTATAACACTACAAAAGTCAAACATTTTCTCTAAAGTGTTTTAATATTGTGAAAATTTGTATACATGTCAGGAATAATATTAAAAGTATGTTGTGCTCGAGTTTGGAATTTTCGAAGTTGTAGAACTCTAATATGACATTACGAAAAAAAATGTTTCTCCAAATGTGCCCCAAAAATTCTAATTTTTTTATGGAGATCAAAAATAACTTTATGGACATGCTGTAAATATTTTGTAAATTTTAAGAATCTAGAACTCAAGATATGATCTCTAAAAGATAGATCATTTTCCAAACAAGTACTAAAATTGATGAAAATAATTATTCTTGTAGAAAATAATATTTTTGATCATCCTATATTTTTAGAATTTTTCTAAAATAATTTAGAGCTTCCAATGTGTAAACACTCATTTTATAGCCCAATTTATAATTTTAAATAATCCTGAGCGATTAAAATAAATAATTAATTTAGAAAACAGTGTCGTATCAACAAAATTTTAAAATAACTAAATTACGGAATATTTAAATAAAACATAAAATAATATAAATAATTAGACAAATTAAATAAACCAAACCAAATTAAATAATATCTCATTTTTTCCAGGTACTATTAAGATCACGCATCATCTACATGTATTCATATCGATTTACCTATTTATTTTCTCATACCATGATGACAATCTAGACACATGTCCTAGGAACAGATCGATACAAACCTTTAGTCCCTATGTTTGGATTTATCTTAAGACGCATGTACTAAGATAGATTAAATAAACGAAGGGTAAAAGAAATATTTTGTGTAAAATGGCCAAAAGTTTATAATAGAGACCGTTCATTTGATATCAAAAAGGTTTATGACTCAATCAGAGGGAAACTGATGTTCTTAAAGCATGATTATTTTAACTTATTTAAAATAAGTTAGAATAAAAGAAATGAAGCAAAAATTGACCGTTAACAAGATCAGGGGCATAAAATGTTCAAGGATATTAGAAATAATTATTTTGAAAACAAGCTTGGGCTCTTCTTCCTCGTGAACTTCATCCAGTGATGGCAAAGCCTTAGGCCAATAACTTCATGAGTGATGCTCCAATTCAGACAACTCCGGGATGTTCATCCTCGTAGCGGTTCATTTCCTAGAGATTCCAATACATAAACATCGACGATGTTTGGATCTCTTTCTTCAACGACGAACGCAAGATACAACTCTGATGATGAGCGTGGACATCATTGAGGTTTGTCGACACGTCAAGTTAATTAATTATGTGAGAGGCTCCTTCACCTCGTCGCGCTAGCTATGGTGAATGATGTACGAAATCAAACTCAAGAAAATCATTATCAGCGTCTTCCTTTGCCTATCAATATTTCAGCAATGACGGATTTTTCTCACAGAGTTTATTTCATCTCGACCTTAAATCAGATGACTTCATCACGCTTCGATTTGTGTTTTCTCTAGAGAGCAAGAGCATCTGTGAATCATGAATTCACAACCTCTGTCTTCAATCAACAACGATGAACTCGTGAGAGAAAATTTTAACCTAACCTAGTTCTTTCTCTAGACTAACCACACATATCTCTAACTTAGCTAGATTCTATCAGGAAGGGGTAACCCAATCAATCAAACTATCCATCACATAGCAATATCATTAACTATAATGTTTATTATTTTACATTTTTCTCTAATATTTTTTATTGTGTGTAATTAATTTTCATTAATGAAATAATTTGATACTCTTAAAAAAAAGGTAAATATGGTATATATTATATGGAAGGTTGAAAAAGAAAAGTGAATAAGAGAAGGAGCACTACATTCTACCAATAAGTAAGCATATCACAAAAGTGATAAAAAGATAAAAAGGAAATGTATAGATAGATTGATAGATCGATCATAGATAGATAGAGAGATAGATATGTCTTTATATAGTAATTAGGTTCATGCATGATAATATATATATTTATTCAAGGAGAAGATGAAATAACTTAGACATTCTTTCGTTGGTTGATGGGTTCATTTTGTGCATTGAAGTAAACAGTTGCAACCGGAACCCCCAAGCATAGGTGATGAGAGAAAGCTCTAGTGTTGAAGTTGGCCCTGGTTATGATATTTGGCTTCTCAATAGTTTGGTCAACATATTTGGACTGTCTAAATAGTATTAGAATATAACGGTGAATTCCAACAGCTGGGCATGGATCCATGCATGGCACTATCTCTTTTTCTGCATTTTTTGTTTACTCATAGTTCAGTAGGTGAGTGTAAGAATTCATTTTTTTAAGGTTATGAGTTTGAATCTTCCCACCTGGTACTCAATGCTTAGTTAGCTAATTACATTTTAAGGTTACACAACACGAAATTAACACACCTTGACCAGAATTGGTACCTCCGAGAATGTTGGTCACAATCCTAAAAGGATAAAATGAAACATTAGTATACATGGAATTGTTGAACTCTTCTTACTATATTGATTCAACCCTTGGCGAATCAATGAGATTGAATCCTCTGTTGTACGAACCCCTATTCTCGAGGGGACAAAACAATCATTTGAAACAAAAAAATATTTTTTACTGGTTTTCCCTCACTCCTGTGAGAGGAAAATGAATCCCCATCAGGCGTTTGATATACCCAAAAGATTCTATCACATTTTTATATGGGTTTGTAAGACTTAATATATTATTACCTATTACTATTGTTGCTTCTTTAATGTTTAATGCATTTATATTGTAGAAATATGTAGTTAGCAATGCTTATTAAAATAAATCTTAATGGAATAATTGTTAAATAAAATCTTTAAATAAGAAGTTCAAGACTTAAAGCTTGTTTGATCTTTGATTATTTGAGATTTGTTTTTAAAATTTTGTCTAACAAATCTTGTTTGCTAAAAAATGTAAATTATTTGAGTTTTTAATTCGTTTAATTACTAAAATATATTTTTTAATATTTAAAATTAATATAAAATAAAATATTAATATTTAATATTTTAATATTTTTAGTTAATCAAATAAGTGATTTAATATTTATAATAAAAATGTAAAGATATGTAGAGAATTTCTAAAAAAGATTTGTGTTAGTAATACTTTTTTTTTTTGAAAAACGACATAGTGTCAATAAAATAAAAGTCACAAAAGGGTAAAAGAGTTAAATGAGTTCAAAGGAAATTAGAGTAAAAACAAACTGAATGAAGTAAAAAAAATAACAAATGAGAATTGAGAATTAAAGTGTAATGAAATCAATGATTATGGTGACTTTCTCTTAAACGATGTTTCAGTTTTTATAGATAACAAATTCTTCTCGTCTTAAAAAGTTTGCTATTCGCACTTGCTGCACAAAGAAAGTGGTAAGTACACTAAATGGACGTGAAGTCAGCATTCTTGAATGGTGATCTCGCAGAAGAGGTCTATGTAGAACAACCACTTGAGTTCATCGATTCCAAGAACATAGGTAAAGTTCTTAAGTTGAGTAAGGCATTATATGGTCTTCGAAAAACTCCATGAGCATGATACTCAAAAATGGATGCCTCCTTTACTTCACCTAGTTTCACAAGAAACCCGTTCGAACATGCCTTCTATAGAAGAGGCGATGCTCAATCTTTCTTGTCTGGGGGTGTTTATATGGATGACTATATTATTAAGGGAACAATGGAACAAGACATCATCAATCAAGACACAAATGCAAGAAATGTTTAAAATGAGAGACCTCGGTCTTCAAAGTTACTATTTGGGGATCAAAGTACGTCAAAATGACGGTGATATTACATTGTGTCAAAAGAAATATGCTACAAAGATTTTGGAGAAAGTTGGCATGTGTAACTGTAACCCGTGTCACAATCCAATGGACAGGAGTACAGTTGTTGATGCAACATGGTATCAAAGCGTACTTACAGTCTTTTTTACTTAGTAAACCTGATATTGCTAATGTTGTGGGCATAGTTAGTCAATACATGGAGGTGCCAAGTTCTCAACATTGGGCTGTGATCAAGCAGATACTTCACTACGTATGGGGTACGTTGGGTTATGGGTGATGTTATAAGTCAGAAGTATGTGAAGTTACATTAGTAGGCTACATCGATATGATCCCGATGGCGATGTTGATGACTGCAAAAGCATCTCCATGATAGTTTTCTTTATCGGAGGCAACATTTTGACTTGGACTTCATATAAGTAGAAGATTGTTACTTTATCTTTATGCAAGTCTGAGTACATCGCAGCGGCGACAAAGTCATGTCAAGGGTTCTGGCTTAGTCATCTTATTGGCGAGTTAGTTGGGTTTAAAGAATTGACATTTAAATTATTGGTTGATAACAAGTTAGTCATTGCTCTCTACAAGAATCTAGTTCATCATGTGAGGAGTAAACACATTGACACAAAGTTTCATTATATCCGAGAATGCATTGAAGAAAGAAAGATGATTATTGTCCACGTTGGCATTGATGGACAGCTCGCTGATATTCTAACATATGAGTTAGGGAGAAAAAAGTTTATCGAGATGTGTTTGAATCTCAGTGTCAAGCAAGTTGAAGCGGTATAATGAGATTAAGGGGTGATTTTCTGGATAATCTCGTTAAGCCAATTAAATCACTCCCTAATTAATATCAACTTAATGATTTTATCTTAGAAAATATGATAAAGCATATTTTGGGAATATGCTAAGAACATTCTCTTATTTTACTTTATTTGATTAGATTAGATTTCATTCCGTTATTTATTTCATTTTCAATTCAATATTGTAAGTATAAATAAGCTATGACTTAAACTTAATAAAATACAATCAAAAGCTCTTCTCTTTTCCCTATATTTTTCTTTTCAACAACAACGGCGAGTCATACGATTAGAAAATTGATCGTAGCTCCATGCTTCACTTGTCTTTTCGTGTGCTCCGCCTTTTGAGGATACACAACAAAGGACTTCGATGGTAGGCTCGACCTCGAATACTATTTTAGGAAATAGTTTTCCATTAATAGGTTATGTTAGAGAACCATGTGATTTACATTCCTCTTGAATTTAGTAAAAAGTAGAGTTTTATAGCGCAAGCTTTTTAAAATTGGCCCTATAGGTTTTATAAATATGTATTTGAACGTATTAATCTAATTGACTTCGAGAATCGTAATCTTAGTTTACTTCTCAAAAAAACTATGAAAAATATCATAATATTCACTTTTAAGGGTTCGATACTTGATTATGTGTGAGAAATGGAAATTAGCTAGAGACATGGGTATGTGGAGGTTGTGAGGACTTAAGCCCACCACTACCAAATTATATTATATATATATATATATTATATATATTATACCTTATATATATGGAGTTAGATAAATGAGTAAGACAATCTTAAGCCTAGTCAAGCCATGTCTTAGTCAAACTCAAATTTTGTTTTATAATATACAACATGCTTTAAGGCGGTCAAATATCTTTTAGACGAGAGAGTAAACTAAGATCCAGCCGAGTTAAACTAATTTTTTTTTAGAACGGTTAAACGAAAATTTTATTATTATATATATACCTAATTTAGAGTTTAAGGGTGACAACTATATTTTAAAGGAGAAAGAACTAAGACTTATTATTAAAGGAGAGAGCGAAATGAATTAAAATAAAAAGAGAGTTAAATGAATTGTTAATTCATATTGTAATTAATAATTAAGAAGTATTAATTAATTAATTATTTATTTTTGTTAAAGTTTGTTTGATTATAAATTTATAATTATTTGGACGTGACTTGAGAGAGATTGTGAGAATGTGTTTAATGGGCTCAAGCCTATCTCAATATTTTAAAATATATTTCATAAAATAAGGTCAACTTATCCTCTAATTTCCTAATTTTTTCAAACTAATTCAATATTATTGTCTTGGTCTACTTTGTTACAATTTGATCTATCGTGCGATCAGACCAAGTGCGGAATATTTACTTAATTTTTACCCTTTATTTTTTAATTACAATTTTTTGTTAATCCTTATTAATCCCACTCCAACTCCAAATTCTAGATTTGTCCCTACTTTCAACGCTATATCCCACATGCCTGTTCGCAATGGGTAATCTCTACTCGAAAATAGTTAGCCATTTTCAATGTTTGGAAGATTGTTACACATGCGTTGAGTTCATAACTCTTTTTATCTTTTAATTATCATAATTTTCATCTAAATGAGGGCTAACCCTATTCATTGCTTAGAGATGACTATATGTATCTATTATGTTTAGACAATGTTGAGATTAAAGAGCCACAAACACGTCCCAAGCATTAAAAGAACATAAATGTGAAGTGAAAATTCACATGTTACTTGATTGGAGTTCAGACTATGACTCCTTATAGAAAATGGGTATACGAGCTTAAGAAAATTCACATATATAATTTTTTAGTATTCGAGCCACATTATAACACTACAAAAGTCAAATATTTTCCCAGTGTTTAAATACTCTAAAATTTTGTATACATGTCATCAATAATTTAAAAAGCATGTTGCGCTCGATTTGGAATTTTCGAAGTTGTTGAACTCTAATATGACATTAGGAAAAATATGTTTCTCTAAATGTGCCCCAAAAATTCTAAATTTTTTATGTAGGTCAACAATATTTTTATGTACCAGCTATAAATATTTTGTAATTTTTAAGAATGTAGAACTCAAGGTATGAGCTATAAAATATAGATCATTTTCCAAACAAGTACTACAATTGATGGAAAAAAATTATTCTTGTAGAAAATAATATTTTTGACCATCCTATATTTTTAGGATTTTTCTAAAATGATTTAGAGTTTCCAATGTGTAGACACTCATTTTGTACCCCGATTTATAATTTTAAATAATCCTGAGCGATTGAAATTATTTTCTAAATTTCTTTACGGGATCATTGCACGTGATTAAAATAAATAATTAATTTATAAAATGGTGTCGTATTAACCAAATTTTAAAATAATTAAATTACGAATTATTTAAATAAAAAATATAAATATAAATAATTAGACAAATTAAATAAACCAAACCAAATAAATAATTAAAAAATATATATTTTGGTTATATTATTGATTTATTTATTTTATAAGAATATGAAGGAATCAAACATGACTTAACATAAATGCTAATCATGAGGTGGTGCAAGCTATTGATGGAGGAACCAATTCCAATATTACCCACCTTTCAAATAATTTTTCACAAAATGCCCACATTTTTATTGCAATTCCTATTCTCAAATTAACCGCCTCTCTCTCTTTCTAAATCATTAATTAACATTTTAATTACACATCTTCCACACTAATCCACTAATTAATTTATTTTATATAAATATATAATTAAAATGAATAATACATATATTAAATAAAATATATTACATAAATATTAAAATAATATATATTTTATTTTTACTTAATTTTATAAATATAATATATATGATTAAAAATAAACATTATAAATTAAATAATTCAAATAAATATTATAATCTAAAATAAAATACATTATATACACCTTTAATATTATATATTAAAATAAAATATATTATATTATATAAATATTAAAATAACACATATATTAAAATAACACATATATTTTATTTTTACTTAATTTTATAAATATAATATATATATAATTAAAACTGAACCCACTAAATTAAATAATTAAAATAAATATTATAAACTAAACTAAAATACATTAATTATCATATGGAGAATAACCTCCTACATTCATTGTGTAATTCCAAAGGTTGCAATATACAAATTAATTTGTACACATTATGGAATAGAACATTTACACCTTAATGAGTATTACATTGTATTTGTTACATGAAATTAAATTTTACATTCTCCTACTTGGTCCATTTGTATAATATTTATCTTAAAAAAAAGACAAATATAGGAATTATGGTGTAACGCCAAAAATCGACTCTTCTAGAGAAGAATTTCATTACTCAATAGTCGCGTCCCATAATTCACATTCCTCTCGAGTGAGAAGAGGAACAAAAATGGTAGGTTTGGCTAGAGTGCATTTAAAAACATCGATTTAGACTAGTTTTGATTTTTGTAGATTTATCACCGGAAAGAATAATATTTTACGTGTTCAAACAATTTTAGAAATTATGTTCTTCGTTCGGTGCTTGGTTACACGCAGGGATGAATCTAGGTAGGGGCTCGAGTGGGCTGAAGCCCACCCCGAATTTTTTTTACGTTTAAAATATGACATTACCCCCTAATTTTAAAAAAATTCAATAGAATTCACTATTTTATTTATTTAATTATTAAAAAAAATGGTAAAACTTACATTTATTTATCAATTTTATCCAAAATTTTCTCGTTTCTTACTTTAGCCCACCCTAAAATTTGTTTAAGCACACCTTACCACCGAATCCTGAGTCCGTCCCTGGTTACACGTGATAAATGGCTACCGCGCCATGTTTCACATGCCTCTCGACAATTTTTACTTTACACTTTTGACCATTTAAAATAATATTATTCATCACCTTATTTATTTATTCAATCATAGACATGCGTCTAAAAATAATCTAAGCTTAAATACGTGTATCGTTTTGTATTTCTAGGACATGTGTCTATATCATGGTTCTAAATCTAAAATGTAATGAATAAAATAAATGATAGTACTTGTTATTGAGAAATGTAAGTATAGAACAAAATAAAAAAGTTAGTTTAAACAGAATTCAAACAAACCTACTTAGGTATATATTTTTTTTATTAGAAATCATTTTGTAATTTATATATATATATTGTGTTTTTTTAAAATAATGTTTTCTGAATTTTTAAATTTAAATAAGGCCGTTTATATAAAAAAAAATAAGTAGAAGAAAAAATAACCAAATGGAGCAAATCAATCTGGCTATAAGCCAGGTGGTCAAGGAGTTGGCGAAAAACTTTAACGACGAGTTAGTTCGGGCAGGTGCATCTAAGAAAGTTGAGGGATTGAAAGTAACATGTAAAGCTCATTAGGCAATCCAGAAATGGTGACAGTTGGGGGATTGAAAGTCATGGAAGTCTCTGATCAAAAGCCAAACCCGTGTAAGTAAAAGTTCAAATCGACGCAAAACTAACAGTAAAACCCAAAATCTCGCTTAACCTAAAATTCAAATGAGGGCGATAACCTCTAAAATAAAGCCGACAATTTTATTTGTTACTCAGATCGATGGTTAGACTTATGATATTTAATTTAGTAACGGACAATTGTTTAATTAATTCTTGTGCCTAATCTGTATAAAATTCTTACAAAATCATTTTTCTAACAAAAAAAAAATATGTGACTTTCTAGTAAATATAATTTTGATGTTTGGAATAAAAAGAATTCCACATGCACTAACTCAAATACCCCAAAAAGATTAATCAAATAGACAGAGAAATCATTACCAAGGTGTACAGCTCATTAGGCAATCCAGAAATGGTGACAGTTGGGGGATTGAAAGCCATGGAAGGCTTGATGCTGCAGCCATTAGTAACATGCTTGGTTGCATAGTAGACATTCATGGCTGTTGTGGGCACAAATGGATCCACCACATCTCCAATTATTTTACACATGATCAGAGGATTTATCGAACTAGCAGCCATCTGAGAGGAGAGAAATTAAAATAGAGAAAGAAATGAAGATTTGATGATGATAAGAGGAGGCTGATAGAACTAAGTGAAGGATATTGGTATATAAATATATAAATAAATAGATGCACAGTTGGAGTAGATGAGTGGGTTAAAATATGGGAAAGAACAATGTAAGAGAGAGTTGGCCAATTGTACATAACATATGCATGAGAGACAACTCAATGAATAAATGACACAATCCCGTGTACTCAATTGTATTTACCTTTATAATATTTTTTTATTGTAAATCTTAATTTAACAGTTAACTTTCTTACTTTAACCATTAAATATTTATATAATACTATAGTTTTCTCCGTCCATAGATTCATTTGGACAGCATTCCATGAGCATATAGGACACATCACCATCAACTCAACAGACATAAATTATTCAGAAAAATAGACCAGACATAAAAATTTAACATGACAAATGTAAAATAAAGTTAAGTATTCTAATTTTCTTCGCTCATAATTTAACATAAATTTTCTAACAAGATAAATTTTCAAAGAAAAAATGTTAAAAGTAACAAATATTAGATAAAACAAGTACTTTAGTTTTCACTGTCCATAGATAACATAATTTGTCATAAATTACTAAAAAACAGCTCACAAAAAAATATTAAATAACAAATATCAGGTAAAGAAAAAAACTGTTCAAATAGAAAATGTTAAAATAATAAAGTATTATAATTTTCTACGTCTATAGATAAATTAACTAGAAAATTAGTTTAGACAGTAAATGTTACATTAACAAATATCATATAAAGAAAAGTACTCTAGTTTTCTCAATCATAGATAACATAATTTATCATAAATTAACTAGAAAAACAGTTCAGACGGAAAATGTTACATCAACAAACATTGGATAAAGAAAAATACTCTAGTTTTCTCAATCATAGATAACATAATTTGTCATAAATTAACCAGAAAAACAGTTCAGAAGGAAAATGTTAAAATCTTTTTATACATGATCTTATTTGAAATTACTCTTTACACATTTTTTTTGTTTAAATTTACTCCTTAAACATTCAAAATATTATAATATGGTTAATTGGTATATCTATTTGACGACGCAACTGTTCCACTTCATTTACAGACAATGATGTTGTAGACGAAAAAGATGTTGCAGACGACAACGATGTTACAGACGACTCTATCTAAATTATTTAGATAGAATACTTTTATAATAATAAAGTTTTTACATTTTTTTCTTTGTAATATGTTATTTAACCTGAAACACATGTTTTCAAGATAATATTGAAAATAGTAATTTGCTATCATACTTCGAATGTAATTGCAACAAATCCAAAATGGTTAAATTAACCAATTTATTCATAATTAACTCTATAAAAAACATAAACAATGCAACTTTTAGTTCGTCTCGAACCTCAATCTCTAATTTATACTAAAATTTAAACCAATTATACACAAGTTTAAATCAATTAGAAAATAAATATTCAAAATATAAAAATATATAATTTAATCTAATCATTTTAACAACTAACTAATGTTGAAAAGTAGCTAAATAAATATCATCAAATGAAGTTAAAACATAACATCTTTATACTCGAAACACAAGACACATGCATAACAAATAACAAAGACAATGAAACTACTTACATTGACTTCAAACCAACATGAATAAGTCAGATAACTATGATATTAAGAATACCCTTCTTCTACATCACTGGAAAATCTAACTCTTCAACATTATTGTTTCATCTCTAAAAACTTAAAAAATAAATATGATACAAAGAACATTGAGTTTATCATGTCATATAAAGGTTAAAATCAAAACCATCTCGTAA
This sequence comes from Impatiens glandulifera, assembly GCF_907164915.1. Taxonomy (NCBI): domain Eukaryota; kingdom Viridiplantae; phylum Streptophyta; class Magnoliopsida; order Ericales; family Balsaminaceae; genus Impatiens; species Impatiens glandulifera. Next base: position 37,446,689 of record NC_061862.1, on the reverse strand, counting down.
TATGCATTTTATTTGATCAGAAAAATAACATATAATGTGAGACATTAATACTCTATTCTACTACCCTAAAGATTCTAAAATGATATAAAACATGTGTGTTTTGTCCCTAACTGATATTTGTTGATCAACATCCTCCAATAATAATTTGCAAATAACAAAGAAACACTTGCGTACTTGGAAATTTTCACAAACATTCAAACTATAAAGTCCATCAATCAATGTATGTTCATGATTTTATTTGTGATTCTCATACTCAAGGAAATCAAATTAACAAATAATCAAAATAACATACCTTATGTTATAATAATCGGTAACCCACCCACAAATTCATCTCTACAATCATAACACATCACCCATTTTCTACTAATATTTATTTTCTTTCATTTAATCATTTTATGTGACTAGTATAAATTATTTGCATTATTTAGTTTACAATTTTTTTATGATAAACATGGAAAATGGAAAACACTATCAACACTTTTTTTTGAAATGAAGAAAACTATTGCCAACAATTGTTTTTGGTCACTTAGGTTTAGGGCAATGGTTGGGGAGAACCTGTTGCAAAATCTTTAAAATAAAATCATTTTAATGATTCTAAAATCTTTATGAATATTAAACCGAAAAGCGGAAGCGTGATTGAATCAAGCACTTACCTACAATCATTGTTTGTCACTAGAAAATTGGCGATGAACCTTAGAGTGTGATTGAATCGAGCACTTACCTCCAATCATTGCTTGTCACAAGAAAATCGATGAACTTTAGAGTTTCTCCCATGAATGGCGTCTTTAATAGAACCTCCAAGAGTCCTTAGAGATTCTTACACCTTAACTCTAAAGACTTATTTGTTTAATATAAACTACTACCTCTCCCTTAAAATGACATTATGGAGATTATTGTAACCATACAATTAAATTTATAAATTTAATTACATTGAATTAAAATACTTTAAATATCATATGGAGAATAACCTCCTACATTCATTGTGTAATTCCAAAGGTTGCAATATACAAATTAATTTGTACACATGATCGAATAGAACCATTTACACCTTAATGTGTATTACATTGTATTTGTTACATTAAATTAAATCTTACATTCTCCCACTTGGTCCATTTGTATAATATTTATCTTAAAAAAAGACAAATATAGGAATCATGGCGTAACGCCAAAAATCGACTCTTCTTGAGAAGATTTTTGTTACTCGATAGTCGCGTCCCATAATTCACCTTCCTCTCAAGTGAGACGAGGAACCAAAATGGTAGGTTTGACTAGAGTGCATTTAAAAACATCGATTTAGACTAGTTTTGATTTTTTTAGATTCATCACCGGAAAGAATAATATTTTACGTGTTCAAACAATTTTAGAAATTATGTTCTTCGTTCGGTGCTTGGTTACACGCAGGGATGAATCTAGGTAGGGGCTCGAGTGGGATGAAGCCCATCCCGAATTTTTTTTTACGTTTAAAATATGACATTACCCCCTAATTTTTAAAAAATTCAATAGAATTCACTATTTTATTTATTTAATTATTAAAAAAAATGGTAAAACTTACATTTATTTACCCATTTTATCCAAAATTTTCTCGTTTCTTACTTTAGCCCACCCTAAAATTTGTTTAAGCACACCTTACCACCGAATCCTGGGTCCGTCCCTGGTTACACGTGATAAATGGCTACCGAGCCATGTTTCATATGCCTCTCACTTGACAATTTTTACTTTACACTTTTGACCATTTAAAATAATATTATTCATCACCTTATTGTTGGAATTTAGACTATGTAGATTATTTCCATTATATGAATGGAAATGAGAATGGGTGAGTCCCAAAAATAAAATCGAGTTAGTGGATTTGTCCACATTGGAAAAATAGCAAAATGTATCATTTTTCTATTAATCCAAGTGAGGTTTAATTTATTTTCATAATGCATTCTATTGCATAAAAATAAATAATATATTTGGATTAAATATTAATTGAATGAGTCAGTTAAATGGGTATTAATATCAATTTGCAAATGAGAAATTTTCAATCAAATGCAATGATAAATGCATACGTTTGAAACCTTTCACATGCAATTGATGAAAATGCAATTGATTGCATTAATTGATTTTATTCCTACGTTAAAAAATTAGTCATTATGTTGATTGGCTAATTTATCTTTATATATCTCAATTGATCACACGTTGTAAAGGAGAGACAATAACAATTGCAGAATTACATAGTTTATATATTTCAATCACCCTAAATGAATTTTAATTGGTTTTTATATTCAACATCACAAGAAGCTAGCTACTTCTTAGTTTTTCAGAAAAAACCTTCCATTGATTATTTTAATTGTGGCTTCACACAATTCTGCTTTGATCCCGGTGATAGTTCAGGTACGTTGGTCAAGTTCATTGTGTAGTGATTCTGGTGCTGAATCACTACTAGATTCGTTGTACCCTGGGAGACAGCCATCTACGATAAGCTCCAGCACAAACGGGAGACGGTGGAACTGTTTTAAGGGAAATGTGCTAAGCACATGCCTCGAATCAATATTTCAATCGGTGATTTCGTTCTTTGTATATCTTATTTATTTTTATTTATTTGTAACACCATTTTATATATATTTTCTGTTATTTCAAGACAAGAATACTAACAATCTTAAAACAGTTTCTTTGTGCTAAGCTATTTAAGAGCTTGCGCCATCGAATATTTTTTTTTGTCTTTGATGTTTCAGAAATACGAGTCGCGGTGTTGCGAAAGAGATAATGCTCATTTCGAAAAATGGAAATGATTCATCTTAAGAAAAAAAAAATCAACAAATAAAGATAAGTCTTTATTGTATATAAATATGTTGATTATTAATACATATGTTCTTATGTTGTTAAAGCTTAATTTTATAAGCTAATATATTTTAATATAAATTTTTTCTTAAAGAACTTTAATATGTATCTTCATTATATAAATATTATATATAAAATAAATTAGAACATAATTAATTTAATTTGTTCTAGTTTTATTTTGAAGATTTGTTTGGTTATTAAAATTATTAATAATAATGAATGAAAATAAGAAAGTAACGAATATGTTAGCTTTCAATTTTTATAAAATTTATGGTGTTAAAATTAATTATAATTGAAACATATGGTTTCAGTTTTAAAATAATTAATTATAATATATACCTTCTTTTTAATTAAGCAATATAATTAATAAGAATGTGGTAGGAAGATTTAATAAACAAAGAGAGATGATATCTTTATTTATACATTGTTTTATATATTACATTTTATTATGGTAATAAATTATCGTTTTAAATGTGCATATATTCATTTGTTGACAGAGTCTAGTCAAATATGAAATATAAGTTGTCTCTAGAAAGAAGACAAAAGGTCATAAAAGCGGTACAACAATGAAATGGCGCATTGGCGCAGTGGTTCGAAGTTCAGACGCGCAAGGAGGTGAAAGGTCCCTAGTTTGAATCTCATTTTAGCCAATGATTTCTTTTGTATAAATCTAGTCACTTATGGTTTCTTTCGTAGAAATCTGATGTGTTATAAAATGACACAAATCTAATGTGTTAAAAAATGACACTAGTTATTTATGACGAAACTATTCAAATTTCTTCTATAGAAATTATTAGATGAATGTGTTAAAAAATGACACTAGTCATTTACGGTGGAATCTTTCAAATTTCTTGTATAGAAATTATTATATGAATGGATAGTCAATGATTTCTTGGTAGAAATCAGACTAGTTAAAATGACTTTAGTCATTGATGTTGAAACTATATTGAAACCATTCAAATTTCTTGTGTAAAAATAATATGAGATGAAGGATAGTCAATAATTTTTCTTGGTAAAAATCAGACTTGCTAAATTGACTCTAGTCATTGATGTTGAAATCACTGCAATTTCTTGTGTAAAAAATTGTGAGATGAATGATATCTGATATATGATTTTAATCATGGATGTTGAAATCATTTTAATTTTTTTCAATAGAAATTATTAAATGTGAATTGACACACTTAACGATATAGAAAGTGTTGGAGCCATTCTAATTTTTTGTGTAGAAATTATAGAAATTTTATTTGCCAAAATGATGTTGTTATTAATATTTTAAGGCATTTAAATTTCTTGAGATTAAATAAGTTATTTGTGTTAGAACTTATTATAATCATGCATTTAAAAAGACACGACTATGTTAGTCGAAATTGTCTTTACAAAAATTGTCTCGGTGAGAACAAGTTACCCAAAGTTATTTTTGAGCATGCATAGTCGTTTCACGTCGATTATTGTTCAAAATATGGCAATGTAAGTGCTTCAATTAAGATATGAAATATATTTATAATTATATTTTATTTGATTATGTTGCTAAGTGATTATTTGTATATATATCATGCATATTAGTTAATAATATGATGATTCGTGTTCATTCATAATATGTTTATATAGCCATTAGTATACATATATGAATAAAGATCAATTATAAATGCATTTTGTTTAAATATAAAATTCTAAATTTTTTTAAAACTATTTGTCTTTTGGTATACAAAAACTTTTATGAAAAGTTAAAGTCATATAATTAATTAAGAAACGGACGAATTGATGACATGAATAATTATTTATAACAATTAGTTATTTATATTTGATTAAAGATAAATTGTCAATTATTGATGTATTTTAGAAAGATATTTGTTTAATGATATATGAAGTAATTATAATATATATGACATATCATTTGATTATGTTATTCGATTATATATTTGATATACATGGTTCAATTTCATCATAAAGACTTGTTTAATTTGATGTTTTTGAAATCTAATAACTGCAAGAAAATTTGTGTTTGATTTGAAAAATAATGTGGCAAGCGTGCCGATATTACGAGATGCAAACGTGCAACCGGAAATAAATGTTTAAGCGACTTCGGTCAAAGATGCTTGAAACATTATGATTTCTTTTGTAGAAATCATGTGATATGGTGAATATTTATTTGATTAAATATTCTAATTTCTTTTGTAGAAATTAAGTGTTGAAATAAATATTTAATAATAAATATTTTAATTGATTAAATATTTTTAATTTCTTATGTAGAGATTATGTGAAGAATGATTTATATATGAATAAACATTCTAATCTCTTGTATAAAAATTATATTTTATTCAATTAAATATTTATGATATAGTTATCTTATTCATTGTATGATAAGTATAAAAAAAGAAATCTATAAAAGAACTATGTGACAATTTCTTGATTAGAAAATCATTGATTTAAATCATACAAATGTGTGTGATTTAAAAAAGGATACCAACACGAATGTGGGGCAAATATTTTTTATTGATTATAACACAAAAATAATTGTGTATATTATGATAAATGTAAAAATTATTTGTTGTTAGAGAAATATGTTCTCTATAAAAGATAAAGTTGCGCAACTTTATAAAAAGAAATAAAATAACAAGAAAATACCTTGTTTATATTTGCTGAGTTGGTGTTCAAATCGATATTTTAGATTTGAGGATTTTGAAATCAAGAGACGTGTCATATTTTAACATTATTTTCATAAAACATTGAAGAACCAATGTCTTCAAAATGATTTTATGAAATAAATGAAAAAGAAAATTTTTAAAGTCTTGATATGACTTATAACAAATTTTATAATAATGATATGAAAATTTGATCATACTTTTATTAAAAAGTGGATGTGACAATTATATATATCATGAAAACAATGAAAATTATTTCATTACGTGTCTTTTGTACGATATTTCTATCGTTGAAAATTACGATAAAAATGATTAAATCCATAAAGAATATGAATTGCACTAAACGAAATATCATGTTGTTATCAAATGATATATTGATATTATTAAATGAAAGACTTTACGTCTTAAAGTGAATATGTTTACACTTAGAAGTGCAATCTACGTATGGAAATCTTCTAAGAAACTTATGATGGATAGATTAAACGTTATAATCTATATTTTTGACTTATGTCGAAAAATAAAATATTTTATGTAAAATATATAATCGTTTACACGAAAGCAGAATAGTTCAAAGACATTTTGTCTACTAGTTAGCCAAGTAAACAATATTTTCATAAAAAAAAATAAATGATAAGCATGTACGAATGATATGCTTCTTATTAGAAGATGTTCCAAGGTTAACTAAGAATGTACCAACATAAATTTTTAATTATTGTGATAGTAATTAGAAATTGGACAAGCTTAGAGTCAGTGACAAGTCTAGACATACACGTCTTAGACATAATGTCATTAGACTATACTCTCTAATAGAGTTATCAAATTTGACTATGTAAGTCAAAGATAACATTGTGGATCCACTAATCAAATTATTGAATAGAGAGATAGTTTGACGTCTTTTGAGACATTAGCCTATTATAAGTTGGTATGAAGGAAAACCCAACCTATGCAGACTGGAGATCCCAAGAACTAGGTTCAATGGGACAACCTCATATTTGGATGGAGAGGAACGCATGAAAATTATCAAGGGTTTGAAATGATGTAGAGTTTGTTTGGAATAAAATTATTTTTGATGAAAACTCACTCACTTGAATGTAAAGACGAATTCTCACTTGTGAAAGAAATTGGTTAATTTGTCAAAGATAAAATATTGCATATGAGAAATTTACTCTTACGTCTGATTTCAAGGCACTCTAAGTTTCATTGTTTGCGTCATTCAATTTTGTTCTCATTATGGTTGTTTTTTTTTTGTTTTCATCTTGTTGGTTCATTCATTTTTGATAAAAATTTGTTCTGTCGCCTAAATCATGAGCTCTTATAATTCTTCACCCTTTTCGGGTCTTTTTATTTAATGACATTATGTCGTTTTATAAAAAAAATTAAGATAACAAAGTTATATGAGAAAATATTTTCAATCTAAAAAAGATGGTGAAATTATTATAAGAAGTTAAAGATTAATCAAATAAAATATTGTTGATTAAACACTAAATTTTCTTTGGATTGGTTAGTTAGTTAACTTGCTAATCCGAAAAAGTTTTCTCAAAATTTTGATTCGGTCTTTGTGTTTGATTTTATATAATTTAATATAGTGGTGAGTCGCTTATTCAGTTTCGTTAGAAAGCTTATCTCGTGGTATTTTCTCGGTAAAATCTGCTAATGAATAAACAAGGGAGTCCAGAGGTTGTGCTAGAAGTCCTTGTTGAGATATAATATCGTATTTGTGGCAACTCAATTCGACTTTAAAAATTTGTACCACAACTTTTGAAAAATATTCTTCACCTTGTACCGAAACTTTTGAAAAACATTCTTCACCATGTACAACGTTTGAATGATTTTCTGAATTTTCTTCTATTGTAATTTGACGATCGGGCACTTGTTCATTTGTCAAAGCATCAACATCTTCATTGTCTAAACAATTTGCTGAATTTTCTTCTATTACAATTTGAAGCTTCTCTAGTGGTATTTTCTCGGTAGAATCAATAAAGGAATCGAAAGATCGTTTTGAAGTCTTTATTTAGATATAATGTTGTATTTGTAGCAATTCTATTCGTTTTCAAGAATTTGTACCGTAATTTCTGAAAAAAGTTCTTCACCATATACACCATCTGAATTTTCTTCTATTACAATTTGACGATCGAGCACTTGTTCATCTTCCAAACATAACCCAAATTGTTTTATGACTTCAAGTTTTAAGAAAATCTCATGTAATCACCATATTATGATCTAAACAAGCTTTAAAATTTGTATACCATAACCTGGCCTTATCTCTGAAATAAAATCTTGCAATTCTTTGTTGAATGTCGGTTGATATTTCGTTAATCCTGAAATATTCTTCCGCTGCACATATCCATTCATCTATATTTTCGCTGTCGAATTCTGGGAATTCTATTTTACCTCCGTGCATAAAATAATACATGAATATTGTCTTGTCAATTTTATAACCAATCTTTGTGTTATAAGAACTATTCTTTACGGATCTTGCATAAGAGGGAGAAAAAAAATCATATCGATGCTTGCGGAAGGAGTTGATGGAGAGAAAAGATTAATTTGTCGAATTTTTTAAGCCACAATTAGAGAATTGACAGTTCTGGTATCATTGTTACAGTTCGTTTACTTAGTTACGCCACTTCCAAAGTTTGTCGTAGAAACGATCGAAAAAAGAATGAAGAATGATCAAGAAGGAGATGCAATGTCAATAGAAGAATAAGGTGCGACCAAGAAGTATAAGATGAGAATTTTAGAACACAACTCAAAGTAATGAAACTATTATTTCTTTCAACGTAATCCAGAAATTTAATAAAAAATTATTTATAAAAGTAGATCTAATTAACTAATTAACTATATTAAAAATTCGAATCAATACTAATAGGATTTAATTGTTACAACTATAAAACTTGAAGGATTTATCTATACTATTGGATCAATACAATATATATATATATATCCGTTACATAATCACAACAAAAGAAGTCACTATGATGATGAAGCATTCCATGTTCGATATATATATCAAATGAAGTAACGATGAAAACAAAAATCAAGATGACTAAACCTTGTAAACTCGAACCTACTTAAGTCCTTCCATGTCCTAGTTCGTGATCTACATCACGAGCTCTTTCAAGAAGATCTTCTTCTACAGCTCTAATGACATCTTTTGATGATTGAGCAAATGATTCCAACGGTTGTTTCTGTTATCTTGATTAGTAGTAATATACCAAGTCCAATGAATAAAAATAATTTTTACAAATCATCCAATAATATTCTTACCGAAACTCCTTTATTGTCGCATCGTCTTCAATCACATTTGATCTTAGGCAGTGGTGATAGCCAATCCAGCTCCTCCTCGTCGTTGTCCTCATTATCAAGAATGTGTACAATCTCCTTTTTTATCTTCGTTTATTTTCTTAACCTAATTGTATATAATAACATCAACAAGATATAGTTATCGAAATTGGTAACAGGTTAATTTGTTTATTTGGGAGAAATTTATAACCTTATTGGATAGTTTACTCTCTTCGGCTAAATAATAACACATATACCGACAACTTTGTTCTAGTCGGTGTTGATATGCTAAATGACGACGATTTTTGTTATGGTCGGCATATATAGTGATATTGAGTTCTTTTTACTAGAATCGAAGAAGAAAACATACACTAATAAACGATTGAAAGTTTCCTTAGAGAAGAATTTAAGGAAAAGAAAAATAACAAAAAAATAAGTCAAACAAAAATAATTACGATATTTCACTATTTTAACCTAGTTACACTAGTTTTGGTATTAATTTGAAGTCATTATTTACTAATAACTTGTAATTATTTTACTATTTTAGTATTCAATTTCAATGTCAACCACGGTTATAGTATCAATTCCACAATATTGGAATGAAAGTTTGATCATGGATGCTAACACTTCATTTACTGTACTATTGTAGTCTCAACTTTCTAGATAGGTTTGACTACGTGCGAATGTGAAAGGCCTTCACTTGACTTTTATCAATACTGAATTTATCCAAAGAGTTCTACAAACATTAACTAGTCGTTAAGTCTAGGGGTGTAAACAAGTCGAGTCGGGCTCAAACTAGCCCTAGCTCGAGTTCGACTCGACTCGATTTTTATTGGCTCGGCTCGAGCTCGAGTTCGATCGAGCTTTTAATATTAAGCTCGAACTCGGCTCGATCAAATAACCATAGGCTCGAGTTCGGCTCGATAGGCTCGATAAGCTCGAAGCTCGAATTTAAATATATTTATATATAAATATCTTATATTAAAAAAATATAAATCATCATTCATAAATCACTAGTTCACAAAAATAATATTTCATATCATTAGTTACATTTTAATAAAAAAAAAGACAACCATAAATCAAAATATAGCTCATAAAACATAAAATTTCAGCAACATGCGTCATGCGTGTTCATCTCAAATTTCAGCAATATGCATGGTCATCTCAATCAAAAATTCTCGATCATACCACCTGTATTACTAAATACATTCATTAACATAAAGCTATAGTATGCTCAAATAATAATATAATAATTACACTATAAAAACAAATTAAACAAATTAGAAATAACTAAAATATAATTTACCTTAAGAGTTGGATGTTAAAAGAATAATTTCTTGATAAGTTTTTTCCTTTTGTAAAAAGAAATAATCATATAAGTGATTAAAATTTAGTTTCTAATTTAGATAACTAATAATTACCTTATTTGATCCCTCCAATATGTCAAAATCATTCCAAACTTCTGAAGTTTTTTTCCTTTTCTTTGTTTGGAACCCCCATCCTGTTTTTCTTCGTCATTTTCTTGTGTGTCTTGTTGAGTGTAGTTATGAAGAACCTCATTACTTTCAACTACACCAATATTTATATTAAGTGGAATTGATGTCAATAAGAGATAAATAAATAAAATCAAAACAAACACAATGGGTTATGTCAACAACTACTATTTAAATTTAGTGCTTAAAGAGAGCAATAACTGAACAAGATTTAGGGTTTTAACAGAGCGAGATTTTGGGATTCGAAACGAGATGTAAGTTTGTTGAAGAAGTATCAATGGACAGTCTCTTGAGTCTTTTTATAAAATAGTTTTGAAAATTAAAATACTTTATAGTATAATAAAAATACCTTTTATATCTTATAAAATATAATATATAGAGATTACATATATTAAATAATATTATAATATAATTATATTTTTTTATTTATTTTTTAAAAATTATATTTCCGTAATTAAATTAATATCAATATATTTATTTCCTTATAAGTATTATATAATATATATTTTTTAATTTATAAATATTATTCTGGTATATCTTGATATACCAAAATATTAAAAATCTCATACCTTTTATGTACCAATAATTTTGGTATCGGTATAATAAACAATAAGCCCATAAATAGTCTTATGGATGTTTTAAATTTTCATTAAAAAATAAAATATAATAAAAAAAAATGATTAGGCTCGAAAAAGCTCGACGAGCCATCAAGCGAGTCTTACCTAAGCTAGAATTTTGCTCGAATATTAAACGAGCTGGCTCGAGCTCGGCTCGAATTCGATTTTGACCGAACTCGAATCGAGCTTTACCGAGAGGCTCACGAGCGGCTCGACTCATCTACATCCCTAGTTAAGTCTCAATTATGTAAAGAGTTATACAAATATTATAGTTTTTATATTTCACTTGTATTAATATATTTAACCCATTTTGTTCTTGTCTTCTTTTTATTATTTTTATTTAAAATATTTTTAATATTAGTGAGTGAATTAAAAACAAAAAGACATAGTGCTCTTATTGCTCTTATTGTTAAATAAATATTATAACTATAAGAATGCCTATCAATTCTATTTAATATATTAAAATATTATTATTATATTAAAATATTCTTATTGTTAAATAAATATTATAACGGTTATAATAAGTGTTGAATTATAAATAAACTAAAAATTATCTATACGTATATTTCGAACTTGCAACCTAACAAAAAAAACAAGTTCAAGTTTTTAACTAATTAACTATATATATATATTATATATATATATAATGATACTTAATTTTTAAAGTGTCCGGATTGTCGGGTCGATAGTTGTGGTTAATTTGGATATATATGTGAAAGTAAATGCATACTTTGGTCGAAAATTTGGTGTTATGAATGATGTTAAAAATGATATGTTAACACGTTATTGGACTTAAATCTAATAGGAGAGAGAATTTTCATTTTCCAAGTCGAATCACGTGTTGTCACATCATTCTCGACACCATTTATGACACCAAATTCCCGCTCTACTCTAATTTTTAATACATATTAGCTCTCTCCTTTTATAATCAGTTATAAATAAAGTCACTTACTCAAAATTATATGCTCATATAAGTTTAATTCAAAAATTAAAATAAATTATAAATATTATAAATATATTTAAACAAATAAATAATATACTTAATAATAAAAAACTACAAAATATTTTTCATGTACTTCAAAATTAAATTAATTTATATTTTGTTATAGAGAAATCATATTTAAATAAAATAAATAATAATTATGTTAAAAATAATAAATTTTAAAATAATAATTTTATTTAAATTTTATGTATTTTAAATTTTAATTATATTTGATTAAATAGACAAACATATTAAACATAATGAAAAATAAGTTTTTAATAATTTAAATGCAAATTTAAATTTTATGAAAATAAGATTTATTAAAAAAATTATATTTTAATTATATTTTATTAAATAAAAAAATGAAATCTTAATAAATTTTAAAAAAAATTAATTTATTGAAAAAATTTAATACTAAATATAATAGATTATTTATAAAAAATGAATATAAAATTTAATTCAAAAGGTAAAGTTCATTATAAACATTATAAGAATATTTAAAAATATATATTCATTTTATTATAAGAAATATATAAGTAAGAAAAATAAATAATACTTTATGTATTTAAAATTTAAACTAAAATTAAATTGTTGTAGAAAAATTACATTTATATAAAAATAATTATACTTATTTCAAAAATATTTAAATTATATTTGATTAAAAACAAAAGTAATAAAAAAATAATTGACAAGTTTAATAGTTATAAATGAAAAAAATACTTTTAATATAAAAATTAGGTAAATATGATAAAATAGAATTTTATGTATTTTAAAATTTAAATTATATTTTATTAAAATAATGAAGGAATGTGTAAATAAATATAATTTAATAAATTTAATGAAAAATTAAATTAAAATTATATTTTTTATAGAAAAATGTTTTTATATAAAATAAAAATTAATAATATAATTTTCTAAGTTTATTGTGAAAATTAAATTTTAATTTATAAAATTTGATATTAATGATATGATATTTATTTATATTTTTACAAATTTAACCAGTTGGAATTCTAATAATTTGCACAATCTAACCTACAATAAAATAAACCTATCAAAAATGTAAAATGCATTTTATATAGAAAGATAATATAAAGTTAAGTAAAAAAAACTTACTTGAACTCATAAAGGTCGATATCTAAGATAAATAATATACTGCAATAAAAATAGATGTGTATAATGTTTTTTAAACAGTTATATATAATAGATTAAGAAAGAAGAGGACAATATTATAATTATACCTAAATAAATTCAATTTGGAACCAAATTCTTGACAAATATCGACAACTCCTTTCGTCGATCCAAGGTCTTCAAATTCCTGAAAAATATTGATTCATTCAGCATCACCGAAAAAAGGACAATTACAAAACAAGAAAAAAAAAGACAAAAGACAAAGTCACACTTATCTATGTAAACAGGGGTTTTAAGATTCAAGCATCAAAATATTAAAAATGGAGTTTCATCTGAAAACAAACTATAATCATTTATACCTTCAACTTTCCCAAAGAGGAGTGGAATAAAATCTACAATCATTCTCTTTGCATCATATATAATACATCATAATTCTTGAATCATTGGCTTGGAATCCTCCAAATCAAAATTCAGAATCAGAAAGTTGAAATTAGTGAATAAATTTTTTTTGATTATCAATAAATTGCATACCGCAACAGCAACTTTCATTGCATCGGCATTAAGTAATGTTCTTCCTATCCCATCAATATTTACCTACAAATATCATAACAGAATTGTTGGGTGTGAATGCGATTAAATTTTGGCTCAGTCCTCTTGTTTATCGATTCCGTTGCACCACTATCTCACACAAAGGAGGCAACCCTCTCACTGACATCCAAACACCACAAAGGAATTTGACATCTGCCTCCCACCAAGAGAGTAGTATCTATTTATATTATTAGGTCAAGTCCAATAAGCGGGTTACTAGAGATTGTTCAACAATGTTGGGCCAACCAATACCCAACAATCTCCACCTTTGGCCCAAAACAGTGCAAAACATAATCACGGAATCACAAGACATATCATCGTCAGTTTATTACCACCGAGGCAATAAAGAGAATACCCAAGGTAAACTCGTGTCATAAAGCCCAGGGACAAAGGCACAAAGCATGCGAAAATCACAAAGATCAAACGCAAGAGCACAAAGCATGGGAAAATCACAAAGATCTAATGCAAGAGCAAAAAGCATGCGAAAATCCCAAAGATCAAATGCAAGAGCACAAAGCATGCGAAAATCACAAGGATCAAACGCAAGAGCACAAAGCATGGGAAAATCACAAAGATCAAACGCAAGAGCACAAAGTATGGGAAAATCACAAAGATCAAACGCAAGAGCACAAACCATGCGAAAATCTCAAAGATCAAATGCAAGAGCACAAAGCATGCGAAAATCACAAAGATCAAACGCAAGAGCACAAAGCATGCGAAAATCACAAAGATCAAACGCAAGAGCACAAAGCATGGGAAAATCACAAAGATCAAATGCAAGAGCACAAAGCATGCGAAAATCACAAAGATCAAATGCAAGAGCACAAAACATGGGAAAATCACAAAGATTGGAGGCCAAATCACAAAGCATGCCATGTCCACAAAGGACGAACCTCAAAGAGTTTTCCCTAAGTCAAAGTTTAAAATTTGTTGACACGAAATAAATTTTTCAGCAGGTAGACACTTAGTACCCATATCAGTAGGATTAAATTCTGAAGGAATTTTCTCTAACTTAACAATGCTCTTTTCAACAATATCCCGAATGTAATGAAACCTAACATCAATATGTTTAGTTTTATCATGAAAAACATTATTTTCACATAGTTGAATAGCAGATTGACTATCAGAAAACACAACCACATTTTTGTCAAGAAAACCAATTTCAGACAAAACAACCCTAAGCTAAATTGCTTCCTTAAAAGCTTTAGTGACAACTACATACTCAGATTCTGTAGTAGATAAAGCAACAATGGGTTGAAGTTGAGACTTCTAACTTATGCAAGAGCCACACAAAGTAAACACATAGGAAGTATCAGAATTTCTATTATCCCTATCATTAGCATAATTGGAATCTACATAACCAACTAACTTTGTACCTACAGAACACATAGAGAAAGTCAAGCCAACATCAACAGTGGTTTTTAGATATCTCAAAAGCCATTTCAAAGTATTCCAATGAGGCATACCAGGGTTAGACATAAATCTACTCAAGCAACTAACTGTATATGTAATATCAGGCCTAGTACTAATCATTATATACATAACAGACCCTATTGCATTGGAATAAGGCACATTCTTCATTTCAGTTATTTCAGTTTCAGTCTTAAGAGACTGATCCTTACTTAACACAAAGTGGGAAGCAAGAGGCACATTCACAGATTTAGCATCAGACATAGAAATTTTACTCAAAATTTTAGCAACATATGCACTTTGATTCAACACAAGAGAAAATTTTGTTCTATCTCTAATGATATTCATGCCCAAAATCTTCTTAGCATCACCTAAGTCTTTCATGTCAAAATTTTCACAAAGCGATTTTTGCACATGCATAACAGACTTCATACATGGACTAACAATCAACATGTCATCCACATGCAATAAAAGAAATACAGGCACAGAGACTATATTCTTGAAGTAAAGGAAATTATCAGAAGAACTTCTTTTAAACATCAAAGATTGCATGCACTTATCAAACTTGATATTTCATTGCCTATGAGATTGTTTTAAACCATACAAGGCTTTTTTAACAAACAAACATGATCAGGCAACTGGGGTCAACAAACCCCTCAGGTTGATGCATATAAATATTTTTATCAAGTTCACCATGTAAGAAAGTAGTAGTAACATCCATTTGCTTCAATTCTCAATCAAAGTGAGGAACTAAAGCAAGCATAATTCTAATAGTAGTGAATTTGACAACAAGAGCGAAAATTTCAGCATAATCTATTCCCTCCTTTTAAGTAAATCCCTTGGTTACTAACCTAGCCTTGAATCTAACTTTTTCAGACTTTTGCTTCACCTTATACAACCACTTGCAATCCACTAAGGAGCAATTATGAGGTTTAAGAACAAGTTTCCAAGTATCATTGATTCTTAGGGAATTCATCTCATTATTCATAGCAACAATCCATTTAGTATAAAACTTAGACCTCAAAGCTTCTTTGTAAGAGTTAGGCTCATTACAGTCTAGGGATTCAAACATTATAAAAGCAAATTCAGACATATTGCAATCATTCAAATTATCATCCCTAAATCTAGCAGGCATTGTAACAGTTCTTCTACTTCTATCCCTAGCAAGTTGATAGTCATGCAAATTATCAAACAAATCATTTGAATCAGACAAAACATTTTAATCATGCAAATCATCAATATCATGCACATTATCATGCTCCACCTCATTGGGAACATTCACATCATAAGAAATATAATACAAAATAAGTTTTTAATAATTTAAATTCAAATTTAAATTTAAATTTTAAGAAAATAAATGTTATTAAAAAATAAATTTTAAATTATAATTGAATAAATAAAAAATAAAATATTAATAAATTTAATAAAAATTTAAATTTAATGAAAATAATTTAGTATTAAATTTAATAACTTATTTAAAAAATTAACGATGAATATAAAATTTAATTCAAAAGGTAAAGTTAATGATAAACCTTATAAGAATATTTTAAAATATATATTAATTTTATTATAAGAAATATATAACTAACAAAAATAAATAATATTTTATGTATTTAAAATTTAAACTAAAATTATAATTTTTTATAGAGAAATTACATTTATATAAAAATAATTATAATTATTTTAAAAATATTTGAATTATATTTGATAAAAAAAAGTGATAATTATTTTTTAAAGTTTAGATAATATAAATTTTAAAAATATTATTAATCTAAAAGTTAAATAAATATAATAAAATAAAATTTTATATATTTTAAAATTTAAATTATATTTTATTAAAACAAAGAATGAAGATGTAAATAATTTAACAAAATTAAAGTAAAATTTAAATTTAAATTATAAATTATTTTAGAAAAACGTTTTTATACAAAATAAAAATGAATAATATAACTTTATAAGATTATTGTGAAAATTAAATTTTAATTCATAAATTTTGATATTAAAGATATGATATTGATTTTTTTTTTTTTTTTTTTACGTCTAAGTTGGAATTCTTGTTATTTGAATCAATCCTACATCAAAATAAATCTATCATGCATCTAATGTATCATGCACCTTATAAAGAAACTTATATAGAAAGATAATATGAATGTAAGTAAGAAAAGAAAACTTACTTGAACTCATGAAGGTCGATTTATACGATGAATAATATACTGCAATAAAAATAAATGTGTGTATAATGTTATTCAAACAATTATATATAATAGATTAAGAAAGAAAGATGAAAGAATTATAATTATACCTAAATAAATTCATTTTGGAATTCAGACTAGAGAGGTGAAACCAAATTCTTGACAAATATCAACAGCTCTTTTCGTCGATCCAAGGTCTTCAAATTCCTGAAAACTATCGATTCCTTCAGCATCACCGAAATAAGATCAATTACAAAACAAGAAAAAACGCAAAAGACAAAGTCAAATTTATCAATGTAAACTGGGGTTTAAGATTCAAGAATCAAAAAAATGGAGTTTTATCTAAAAAAAATGCTATAATCATTTATACCTTCTTCTTTCTCAAGAAGGAGTGAAATAAAATCTACAATCATCCTCTTTATACCATATATAATACATTCTTCAACCAATTCATAAGTCTTGAATCAATTGCTTGGAATTCCTCCCGACTATAGATGAAATCAAAATTCAAAATCAGAAAGTTGAAATTTGTGAAGAAAAATTTAATTATCAAAAAATTGCATACCGCATCAGCAACTTTCATTGCATCGACATCCAGTTATGTTCTTCCTATCCCATCATTATTACCTATAAATATCATAACAGAATATATGACATGAATTGTAAAATATTTGTTTGTCTATTATTCATATGTGATGGCATTAACAACAAAATATATATATATATATAAGAGAAGCAAATATTTTGTATTCCTTAAACAAGATAAGGTTACTCATAATTTATAGTAGTGGTCGAATGAAAGGTAAAATAAGGAAATAACACCTTTGGTAAAAAAAAATATTTTGTCATTTCGGATTCTTTTGAAAGCCATAGGCAATACACCATCACTATGATAGTTCGACATCCACGACTTTGAGAATTGAGAACCTTTAGAACATCAATATGTCATGTTAAAAAACATATGATATAACCACAAATAGTCAGTAGAATTTGAATTAGATAATGAAATTACTTTGGATCTAGACTGGTCCTTGAATATGACAGAATGACTATGAATAACAAGGTTCTACTACATTGAAGACTATTAACTTTGTGCCCAAGACGATATTGACCAAGATATCCACGAGCGGAACCAGAAAGTTTGGAGGGAAAGAGATCACTCTTTACGTAGAGCTTGACGACAACTATATTACATCGTTTCCAAATTCAAAATTTTAAGTATTTTATGTAAAAAAATAAATATTATTTTATGTTTTTAAAATTTAATTTAAAATTATATTTTGTTATGAAGAAATTATTATTATATATAAAAAATAATTAAACATAATAATAATTAAAGGAATTGTTTTATTTTAATATAAATTTTATTTTATTAAATAAAAAAATTCAAATTTTAATACAAATTTAAATTTAATAAAAATAAGTTTGAAATGAAAATTTTAAATTATATTTGAGTATATAGAATATGTATACAATTTTAATAAGTTTAATGCAAATTTAAATTTAATAAAAATAATTTTAATGTAAAATTTAAATTATATTTGATTAAATTGAAAAAAATACAATTTTAATACAAATTTAATGTTAATACGCTTTAATTCATTTTATAAATTAGTTATAAATAATATTAAAATATATATATTCTAAATATAAGAAATATATAATTAAAAAACAAAATAATATTTGTTATAAATAAAATATATTTATAGAAAAAATAATTATGTTAAAATAATAAAAACAAAATAAAAAAAATTAATTCAAAATTAAATTTTATATTTAATGTAAAATATAAA
Organism: Impatiens glandulifera; assembly: GCF_907164915.1. Classification (NCBI taxonomy): domain Eukaryota; kingdom Viridiplantae; phylum Streptophyta; class Magnoliopsida; order Ericales; family Balsaminaceae; genus Impatiens; species Impatiens glandulifera. The sequence goes on along the minus strand of NC_061862.1, from coordinate 37,427,742 downwards.
ATTATTTTTATAAATTAATGATTAATATAAATATAATTCAAAACTTAAACTTAATTTTCAATATTATATGAATATATAAAAAAAAAATATAATTTATAATAAAAAACAAAAACAAAATACATTTTATGTATTTAAAATTTAAATTAAAATATATTTTGTTATAGAGAAATTATATTTATATAAAATAAATAAGAATTATAATTTAAAATTTATGTATCTTAAATTTTAATTATATTTGATTAAATAGAAAAACATATTAAATATAATGCAAAATAAGTTTTTAATAATTTAAATGCAAATATAAATTTTATGAAAATTATTTTTATTAAGAAATAAATTTTAAATTATATTTGATTAAATAAAAAATAAAATATTAATAAATTTAATGAAAAATTAAATTTAATGAAAATAATTTAGTACTAAATATAATAGCTTATTTATAAAATTAACGATAAATATAAAATTTAATTCAAAAGGTAAAGTTAATGATAAACCTTATAAGAATATTTAAAAATATATATTAATTTTATTGTAAGAAATATATAAGTAAAATAAATAAATAATATTTTATGTATTTAAAATTTAAACTAAAATTAAAATTTTTTATAGAGAAATTACATTTATATAAAAATAATTATAATTATTTTAAAAGTATTTGAATTATATTTGATAAAAAAAAAGTGATAATTTTTTTTTAAAAGTTTAGATGATATAAATTTTAAAAATACTTTTAATATAAAAATTAAATAAATATAAAAAAATAAAATTTTATGTATTTTAAAATTTAAATTATATTTTATTAAAACAAAGAATGAAGATGTAAAGAAATATAATTTAACAAAATTAAAGTAAAATTTAAATATAAATTATATTTATTTTAGAAAAACCTTTTTATAGAAAATAAAAATGAATAATATAATTTTATAAGTTTATTGTGAAAATTAAATTTTAATTTATAAATTTTGATATTAAAGATATGATATTGTTTTATTTTTTTTTACCAACTTAAAAAGTTGGAATTCTTGTTATTTGTATAATCTATCCTACATCAAAATAAATTTATCACGCATCTAAAAATGTATCAGTCACCTTATATAGAAAGATAATATAAATGTAAGTAAGAAAAGAAAACTTACTTGAACTCATGAAGTTCGATTTGTACGATGAATAATATACTGTAATAAAAATAGATGTGTGTATAATATTATTCAAACAATTATATATAATAGATTAAGAAAGAAAGAGGAAAGAACTATAATTATACCTAAATAAATTCATTTTGGAATTCAGATTAGAGAGGTGAAACCAAATTCTTAACAAATATCGACAACTCCTTTCGTCGATCCAAGGTCTTCAAATTCCTGAAAAATATCGATTCCTTCAGCATCACCAAAATAAGGCCAATTACAAAACAAGAAAAAACACAAAAGACAAAGTCAATGTAAACAGGGATTAAGATTCAAGAAACACAAAAATGGAGTTTCATCTAAAAATATAATATAATTATTTATACCTTCGGCTTTCCCAAGAAGGAGTGGAATAAAATCTACAATCATCCTCTTTACAACATATATAATACATTCTTCAACCAATTCATACGTCTTGAATCATTGGCTTTGATCCTCTTTACAACATATATAATACATTCTTCAACCAATTCATACGTCTTGAATCATTGGCTTTGAATTCCTCCAGGTTATAGATAAAATCAAAATTTATAATCAGAAAGTTGAAATTTGAAGAAAATTTTAATTATCAATAAATTGCATACCACATCATTAACTTTCATTGTAGCAGCATCAAGTGATGTTTTTCCTATCCCATCATTATTTACCTATATATATCATAAGAGAATTTATGACATAAATTGTAAAATATTTGTTTGTCTATTATGATCCATATGTGATGACATTAACAACAATATATATATATATATATATAAATAAGAGAAACAAATATTTTGTATTCTTTAAACAAGATAAGGTTACTCATAATTAATAGTAGTGGTCGAATGAAAGGAAAAATAAGGAAATAACACCTTCGGTAAAAAAATTCATTTTGTCATTTAGGATTCTTTTGAAAGCCATAGTGATGCAGCGTGCGTGGCTAGGATGAACCTTTATCAAGATTCGTTGATTCTTACGAATACCGAAAGTTGATAGATATTGAGGAAACCTCGTTTTCTGATTAATAATCTTCCCCTAACAAAGTGTTTTAAGATTCTTTAAATACTCAAACCCTAGCTTGCAAAAGAAATAAACAACTTTTAATAAATTGCAAAAAAACACCCGAAACTAATAAAAATGCGATTTTGAGCCCCTAAACGTCGTCAGATGGCCTTAAACCATCATACCTCATGGCAAAACCATGACTTCTTTACAGCACCACATTTCCGCCCGAAAAACACTAGGCAATCGTCGAAATCTGACACTTGCGAGATATTTTCGGATGCTGCAACTTTCGCATAAACGCCTCTTCGACTCGCACCGCATCATTCCTCCCAGGGTAGAAAAGATTCGTCCTCGAATCTGGAACCGCATCATCCTCATCAGAAGAAGACTCACCCACAAAAGGAACAAGATGCTTCACATTGAACACATCAGAGGTACGCACATGGCTGGGAAGGCGTAAACGATAAGCATTGGGGTTGATCTTCTCCACAATCTCAACAGGACCAATCTTCTTAGCAGCAAGCTTGTTATATTCATGAGCTGGAAAACGATCCTTAGTCAGAATAGCCCACACAAAGTCACCAACTTCAAAATCAACAGCACGCCTTCTCGAATCAGCCTTCTCCTTGTACTTGGCAGTAGCAGCAACCAAACGGTCATGAGTGGTCTGATGAACCTGAGCCAACTGACCAACAAAATCCGCAGTAGTGGAATGAGGACGCACCTTGCTGGGCAGCGCTAACAAATCAAGAGGAGCACGCGGAGACAGCCCGTAAATCACATGGAAAGGACTGAAACCAGTGGAGCGATTAACAGCATGATTGTGAGCAAACTTCCCAATGAACGGGCGAAGAGCCTGGTTCATCACACGCATAAAGGTGCTAGGAGCATTCGACAGACCAAACGGCATAACCAGCCACTCATATAAGCCCTCACGAGTCTTAAAGGCAGTCTTCCACTCATCACCCATGCGAATACGAATCTGATGGTATCCACTCTTGAGATCCAGTTTGCTAAACACAGAAGCACCACCCAACTGATCCAACAAGTCATCCAACCGGGGAATAGGAAACCGATAACGCACTGTAATCTTGTTGATAGCACGACTATCAATGCACATACGCCAAGACCCATCCTTTTTTGGGGTAAGAAGGGCCGGGACAGCACAGGGACTAAGGCTCTCTCGAATGTGTCCCTTAGCCAGCAAGTCCTCCACCTGTCTACGCAACTCTTCATGTTCTTTGGGACTCATGCGGTAATGAGGACGGTTGGGTAGGGCAGCACCTGGAACCAAGTCAATGTGATGCTGGATATCACGCAAAGGAGGCAAGGCACAAGGCAGATTCTCAGGAAAAACATCTGCAAACTCCTGTAACAGCGGCTGCACTGGAATAGGCACCTCAGAACTAGCACCACAGGTAATCAGCGAGCAAAATAGAGCAAACACCATGCCCGATTCGACCATGGCGGTCTGAAAAGGACCCCGAGACAACAATGTGGTAGGGGGGACGCATGATGAGTGGGGGCAGCACCCTTCTTGGGCTGATTTGGCATCAACACAATCTTGGTACCATGAAATAAGAACGTGTATGTATTAGCACGCCCATCATGTATAACAGAATGATCAAATTGCCAAGGGCGACCAAGTAAAAGGTGACAAACATCCATAGGAACCACATCACAATATACAGCATCACGATAATGGGAACCAATGGAAAAATTAACAAGTACGCGCTTGGAAACTGTAACATCCGTACCTTGACTCAGCCAGGACAGGCGATAAGGCTTGGGGTGAGGTTCAGTGGACAGACCCAGCTTCGAAACTGCAACCTCAGAAATCACATTCTCACAACTCCCAGTATCAATGATGAAGGTGCAAACTTTGCCACCGATGGTACAAGTGGAATGGAACAGATTATTGCGTAACCACTCGTTGTCAGGAGCACGAGGGGTTAAACATGATCGACGAATCACCAAAAGGGGGCCAACATCACCAGAAACATACTCCTCCGCTGCCTCATCATCATAAACATCATACACTGGGGCTGAATCTGAAGGAAGAGCAGAGTCAGGATCATCCACCTCAGTAAAAAGACCACGATTGGTGGACTTTGGGTTGCGACACTCTGCTTGGCGATGGCCAACTTCACCACAATTGAAACAACGCAAGCCACCGGGACGTCCCTACGGGGGGGCTGTAGTGCTGCGAGGGGGGGCTGGGGTGGGATGGGCCGGCTGGGAAGAAGAACCAATACCACTAGTGGGGACAACCTGTTTTCCAAAGCTACCCGAACCGCGCCTGGCTAGCTGTTTCTCAGCCTGTGAAGCACGCTGATGTGCCTCAGAAACAGTCAAGGGATCAAACATATTCAAAATATCCTGCAACTGGAGGCGAAGGCCACCAATATAGCGAGAAACCAACTGGAGAGGGGACTCAGACAGGTCAACACGAGCCACAAAGGTGTAAAACTCAGTGGAATAGTCATCCACGGAACGAGAACCCTGACAAAGATTCTGGAACCGCTGGTACAGGTTACGTTCGTAATTATATGGTAGAAACGCAGCCCTAATATGCTTCCTGAATTTGTCCCAATTCGTGAGCTTTGCCTTACCATGACGAACACGTGTCTGTTTCAACTGCTGCCACCATGCTTGTGCACGACCATGTAAGCGGATCGTAACAAGGGGTACACGACGATCTGCAGGAACTTCCTTGAAATCCAGAATCTCTTCAACCTGAGAAAGCCAATCAATAAACTCTTCCGGTGGTAGACTACCATCGAACTTAGGGATGTCCACCCTGAAAGCCTGCTCCCAGCGATGATTGGGGCGTTCAGGGGATCGATTCCGAAGACCACCGAGAGGGTTTTCATCTGTCATCGTAACATCATCTTCAGGGTGGTGCATATGCATAGATGCATCCATCCGTTGCGTCAACCATTCAACCTGCCGCCTCAAATCGTCGTTATCACGGCGAAACTCAGCGTTTTCACGTCGCAACTCAGCAAGGTCACCATCATCAGCACCAGGGGTAGGGTTGCGCGGCTGTCTTCGGGGCGGCATACCTCAGGGTCGATTGGAAACTGATACCAACTGATGCAGCGTGCGTGGCTAGGATGAACCTTTATCAAGATTCGTTGATTCTTACGAATACCGAAAGTTGATAGATATTGAGGAAACCTCGTTTTCTGATTAATAATCTTCCCCTAACAAAGTGTTTTAAGATTCTTTAAATACTTAAACCCTAGCTTGCAAAAGAAATAAACAATTTTTAATAAATTGCAAAAAAACACCCGAAACTAATAAAAATGCGATTTTGAGCCCCTAAACGTCGTCAGATGGCCTTAAACCATCATACCTCATGGCAAAACCATGACTTCTTTACAGCACCATATTTCCGCCCGAAAAACACTAGGCAATCGTCGAAATCTGACACTTGCGAGATATTTTCGGATGCTGCAACTTTCGCATAAACGCCTCTTCGACTCGCACCGCATCACATAGGCAATACACCATCACTATGATAGTTCGACATCCACGACTTTGAGAATTGAGAACCTTTATAACATCAATATGTCATGTTAAGAAACATAAGATATAACCACAAATAGTTAGTAGAATTTGAATTAGATAATGAAATTACCTTGAATCCAGACTGGTCCTTAAATTTGACGGAATGACTATGAATAACAAGGTTCTACTACATTGAAAACCATTAACTTTGTGTCCACGACGATGTTGATCGAGATATCCACGAGCGGAACCGAAAAGTTTGCAGGCAAAGAAATCACTCTTTACGTAGAGCTTGAAGACAACTATTTCTAAGCCTAAGTTGTCCCTTAACCATATCCAGCTACTATATTACTTCCTTTCCATATTCAAATTGTTTAGTAATTTATGTAAAAAAATAAATATTATTTTATGTATTTAAAATTTAATCTAAAATTATATTTTGTTACGAAGAAATTATTATTATATATAAAAAATAATTAAACATAATAATAATTAAAGGAATTGTTTTATTTTAATATAAATTTTATTTTATTAAATATAAAAATTCAAATTTTAATACAAATTTAAATTTAATGAAAATAGTTTAAAATGTAAAATTTAAATTATATTTGATTATATAGAATATGTATATTATTTAAAAAGTTTAATACAAATTTAAATTTAATAAGAATAATTTTAATGTAAAATTTAAATTATATTTGATTAAATAGAAGAAAATACAATTTTAATTCAAATTTAATGTTAATACGCTTTAATTCATAGTATAAAATTAGTTATAAATAATATTAAAAAATATATATTCTAAATATAAGAAATATATATATATATATATATAATAATATTTGTTATAAATAAATTATATATATAGAAAAAATAATTATGTTTAAATTATAAAAATAAAATAAAAAAAATTAATTCAAAATTAAATTTAATATTTAATGTAAAATATAAAATTATTTTTATAAATTAATGATTAATATAAATATAATTCAAAACTTAAACTTAATTATCAATATTATAAGAATATTTTTAAAAAATATACTTTATAATAAAAAAACAAAAACAAAATACTTTTTATGTATTTAAAATTTAAATTAAAATATATTTTATTATAGAGAAATTATATTTATATAAAATAAATAATAATTATAATTTAAAATTTATGTATCTTAAATTTTAATTATATTTGATTAAATAGAAAAACATATTAAATATAATGTAAAATAAATTTTTAATAATTTAAATGCAAATTTAAGTTTTATGAAAATCAATTATATTAAGAAATAAATTTTAAATTATATTTGATTAAATAAAAAATAAAATATTAATAAATTTAATAAAAATTTAAATTTAATGAAAATAATTTAGTACTAAATATAATAGCTTATTTATAGAATTAATGATAAATATAACATTTAATTAAAAGGTAAAGTTAATGATAAACTTTATATGAATATTTAAAAATATATATTAATTTTATTGTAAGAAATATATAAGTAAAATAAATAAATAATATTTTATATATTTAAAATTTAAACTAAAATTAAAATTTTTTATAGAGAAATTACATTTATATAAAAATAATTATAATTATTTTAAAAATATTTGAATTATATTTGATAAAAAAAAAAAGTGATAATTTTTTTTATAAGTTTAGATGATATAAATTTTAAAAATATTTTTAATATAAAAACTAAATAAATATAATAAAATAAAATTTCATGTATTTTAAATTTTAAATTATATTTTATTAAAACAAAGAATGAAGATATAAATAAATATAATTTAACAAAATTAAAGTAAAATTTAAATATAAATTAAATTTATTTTAGAAAAACATTTTTATAGAAAATAAAAATGAATAATATAATTTTATAAGTTTATTTATAAATTAAATTTTAATTTATAAATTTTGATATTTAAGATATGATATTGTTTTATTTTTTTTACCAACTTAAAAAGTTGGAATTCTTGTTATTTGTTATTTGTATAATCTATCCTACATCAAAATAAATTTATCACGCATCTAAAAATGTATCATTCACCTTATATAGAAAGGTAATATAAATGTAAGTAAGAAAAGAAAACTTACTTGAAGTCATGAAGTTCGATTTGTACGATGAATACTGTAATAAAAATAGATGTGTGTATAATGTTATTCAAACAATTATATATAATAGATTAAGAAAGAAAGAGGAAAGAATTATAATTATACCTAAATAAATTCATTTTGGAATTCAGACTAGAGAGGTGAAACCAAATTCTTGACAAATATCGACAGCTCCTTTCGTCGATCCAAAGTCTTCAAATTTCTGAAAAATATCGATTCCTTCAGCATCACGGAAATAAGGTCAATTACAAAACAAGAAAAACTACAAAGGACAAAGTCACACTTATCAATGTAAACAGGAGATTAAGATTCAAGAAACACAAAAATGGAGTTTCATCTAAAAATATAATATAATTATTTATACCTTCAGCTTTCCCAAGAAGGAGTGGAATAAAATATACAATCATCCTCTTTACACCATATATAACACATTCTTCAACCACTTCATACGTCTTGAATCATTGGCTTTGAATTCCTCCAGGCGCTATAGATAAAATCAAAATTCATAATCAAAAAGTTGAAATCTGAAGAAAAATTTAATTTTTAATAAATTGCATACCACATCATTAACTTTCATTGTAGCAGCATCAAGTGATGTTTTTCCTATCCCATCATTATTTATCTATAAATATCATAAGAGAATTTATGACTTGAATTGTAAAATATTTGTTTGTCTACTATGATCCATATGTGATGACATTAACAACAATATATATATAAATAAGATAAACAAATATTTTGTATTCTTTAAACAAGATAAGGTTACTCATAATTTATAGTAGTGGTCGAATGAAAGGAAAAATAAGGAAATAACACCTTCGGTAAAAAAATTCATTTTGTCATTTAGGATTCTTTTGAAAGCCATAGGCAATACACCATCACTATGATAGTTCGACATCCACGACTTTGAGAATTGAGAACCTTTATAACATCAATATGTCATGTTAAGAAACATAAGATATAACCACAAATAGTTAGTAGAATTTGAATTAGATAATGAAATTACCTTGAATCCAGACTGGTCCTTAAATTTGACGGAATGAATATGAATAACAAGGTTCTACTACATTGAAAACTATTAATTTTGTGTCCACGACGATGTTGATCGAGATATCCACGAGCGGAACCGAAAAGTTTGCAGGCAAAGAGATCACTCTTTACGTAGAGCTTGAAGACAATTATTTCTAAGCCTAAGTTGTCCCTTAACCATATCCAGCTACTATATTACTTCCTTTCCATATTCAAATTGTTTAGTAATTTATTTAAAAAAAAAAATATTATTTTATGTATTTAAAATTTAATCTAAAATTATATTTTGTTACGAAGAAATTATTATTATATATAAAAAATAATTAAACATAATAATAATTAAAGGAATTTTTTTATTTTAATATAAATTTTATTTTATTAAATATAAAAATTCAAATTTTAATACAAATTTAAATTTAATAAAAATAGTTTAAAATGTAAAATTTAAACTATATTTGATTATATAGAATATGTATAATATTTTAATTTAATACAAATTTAAATTTAATAAAAATAATTTCAATGTAAAATTTAAATTATATTTGATTAAATAGAAAAAAAAATACAATTTTAATACAAATTTAATGTTAATACGCTTTAATTCATAGTAAAATTAGTTATAAATAATATTAAAAATATATATTCTAAATATAAGAAATATATATAATAATAATATTTGTTATAAATAAATTATATATATAGAAAAAATAATTATGTTTAAATTATAAAAACAAAATAAAAAAAATTAATTCAAAATTAAATTTAATATTTAATGTAAAATATTAAATTATTTTTATGAATAAATGATTAATATAAATATAATTCAAAACTTAAAATTTATTATTAATATGATAATAATATTTTTAAAAAAATATACATAATAGTAAAAAACAAAAAAAACTTTTTATATATTTAAAAATTAAATTAAAATATATTTTTTTATAGAGAAATTATATTTATATAAAATAAATAATAATTATGATTTAAATTTTATGTATCTTAAATTTTAATTATATTTGAATAAATAGAAAAACATATTAAATATAATACAAAATAAGTTTTTAATAATTTAAATGCAAATTTAAATTTAAATTTTATGAAAATAAATTTTATTAAAAAATAAAATTTAAATTATATTTGAATAAATAAAAAATAAAATATGAATAAATTTAATAAAAAATTAAATTAAATGAAAATAATTTAGTATTATATTTAATAACTTATTTAAAAATTAACGATGAATATAAAATTTAATTCAAAAGGTAAAGTTAATGATAAACCTTATAAGAATATTTAAAAATATATATTAATTTTATTATAAGAAATATATAACTAAAAAAATAAATAATATTTTATGTATTTAAAATTTAAACTAAAATTATAATTTTTTACAGAGAAATTACATTTATATAAAAATAATTATAATTATTTTAAAAATATTTGAATTATATTTGATAAAAAAAAGTGATAATTTTTTTTAAAAGTTTAGATGATATATATTTTAAAAATACTATTAATTTAAAAGTTAAATAAATATAATAAAATAAAATTTTATGTATTTTAAAATTTAAATTATATTTTATTATAACAAAGAATGAAGATGTAAATAAATATAATTTAACAAAATTAAAGTAAAATTTAAATTATACTTTATTTTAGAAAACGTTTTTATAGAAAATAAAAATGAATAATATAACTTTATAAGATTATTGTGAAAATTAAATTTTAATTCATAAATTTTGATATTAAAGATATGTTATTGATTTTTTTTTACGTTTAAGTTGGAATTCTTGTTATTTGAATCTATCCTACATCAAAATAAATATATCATGCATCTAAAAATGTATCATGCACCTTATATAGAAAGATAATATAAATGTAAGTAAGAAAAGAAAACTTACTTGAACTCATGAAGGTCGATTTGTACAATGAATAATATACTGCAATAAAAATAAATGTGTGTATAATGTTATTCAAACAATTATATATAATAGATTAAGAAAGAAAGATGAAAGAATTATAATTATACCTAAATAAATTCATTTTGGAATTCAGACTAGAGAGGTGAAACCAAATTCTTGACAAATATCAACAGCTCCTTTCGTCGATCCAAGGTCTTCAAATTCCTGAAAAATATCGATTCCTTCAGCATCACCGAAATAAGGTCAATTACAAAACAATAAAAAACACAAAAGACAAAGTCACACTTATCAATGTAAACAGGGGTTTAAGATTCAAAAATCACAAAAATAGAGTTTTATCTAAAAATATACTATAATCATTTATACCTTCATCTTTCTCAAGAAGGAGTGGAATAAAATCTACAATCATCCTCTTTACACCATATATAATACATTCTTCAACCAATTCACAAGTCTTGAATTATTGGCCTGGAATTCTTCCAGGCTATAGATGAAATCAAAATTCAAAATCAGAAAATTGAAATCAGTGAAGACAATTTTAATTATCAATAAATTGTATACCGCAGCAGCAACTTTCATTGCATCGGCATCCAGTGATGTTCTTTCTATCCCATCATTATTACCTATAAATATCATAAGAGGATATATGACATGAATTGTAAGATATTTGTTTGTCTACTATGATCTATATGTGATGACATTAATAAAAATATATATATATATATATATATATATATAAAGAGAAACAAATATTTTGTATTCCTTAAACAAGATAAAGTTACTTATAATTTATAGTAATGGTCGAATGAAAGGTAAAATAAAGAAATAACACCTTCGATAAATTTTTTCATTTTGTAGTTTAGGATTCTTTTGAAAGCCATAGTCAATACTCCATCACCATGATAGTTCGACATCCACGTCTTTAAGAATTGAGAACCTTTTAGAAAATTAATGTTAGGTTAAGAAACATATGATATAACTAAAAATAGTCAGTAAAATTTAAAAGAGAGAATGAAATTACTTTGGATCCAGACTGATCCTTTAATATGACGGAATGAATATGAATAACAAGGTTCTACTACATTAAAGACGATTAACTTTGTGTTCGCCACAATTTTGACCGAGATATCCACGCACGGAACCAGAAAGTTTGCATGCTAAGAGATCACTCTTTATGAGAGCTTGACGACAACTACTTTTTGAAGCCTAAGTTGTCCCTTAACCAAATCGAGCTACTATATTACTTCGTTTCCATTTAGATTCAAAATTTTAAATATTTTATGTAAAAAATAAATATTATTTTAGGTATTTAAAATTTAATTTAAAATTATATTTTTTTTATGAAGAACTTATTATTATATATTAAAAATAATTAAAGGAATTGTTTTATTTTAATAAAAAATTTATTTTATTAAATAAAAAATATAAATTCAATACAAATTTTAATTTAATAAAAATAAGTTGAATGTAAAATTTAAATTATATTTTAATAAATAAAAAAAATACAATTTTAATAATTTCAATACAAATTTAATATAAATACGATTTTAATTCATAGTTTAAAATTAGTTAAAAATAATATTAAAAAATATATATTCTATATATAAGAAATATATAATTAAAAAACTAAATAAAATATTTTATAGATAAATTATATTTATATAAAAATTATTATGTTAAAATAATAAAAATTAAATAAGAGTTTTTTAATTAAAAATTAAATTTAATATTTAATTCAAAAATAATTAATGATTATTATAAGTTTAATTCCAAACTTAAAATTAATTATAAATATTATAAGTATATTTAAACAAAATAAATAATATATTTAATAGTAAAAACTAAAAACATATTTTTCATATATTTAAATGTTAAATTAAAATATATTTTGTTATAGAGAAATTATATTTATATAAAATAAATAATAAATATTTTAAAAATAATAAAATTTAAAGTAATAATTTTGATTTAAATTTTATGTATTTTGAAATTTAATTATATTTTTAATAAAATAAATAATTTAGATGTAAATAAATATAATTTAATAAAATTAATGCAAAATTTAAATTTAAATTATATTTTGTTTAGAAAAACGTTTTTGTAGAAAATAAAAAAGAATAATATAATTTTATAAGTTTATTGTGAAAATTAAATTTTAATTTATAAATTTTGATATTAAAGATATGATATTAGTTTATTTTTTTACAAACAAAAAAGTTGGAATTCTTATAATTTGCACAATCTAACCTATATCAAAATAAATCTATCATGCAACTAAAACGTAACATGCATCTTATATACAAAAATAATATAAATTTATGTAAGAAAAGAAAACTTACTTGAACTCATAAAGGTCGATCTCTAAGATGAATAATATACTGAAATAAAAATATATGTGTTTAATGTTATTCAAACAATTATATATAATAGATTAAGAAAAAAGAAAGAATTATAATTATACCTAAATAAATTCATTTTGGAAACCAGACTAGAGAGATGAAACCAAATTCTTGATAAATACAACTCGTCTTTAAATTGCTGAAAAATATCGATTCCTTCAGCATCACCGAAATAAGGTCAATTACAAAACAATAAAAAAGACAAAAGACAAAGTCACACTTATCAATGTAAACAGGGTTTAAGATTCAAGCATCATAAAAATGGAGTTTCATCTAAAAACAGACTATAATCATTTATACCTTTCCCAAAGAGGAGTGGCAAAAAATCTACAATCATCCTCTTTACACCATATATAATACATTCTTCACCCATTCATACCATTCATAAGTCTTGAATCATTAACTTGGAATCCTCTAGGCTACATATGAAATCAAAATTCATAATCAGAAAGTTAAAATCAGTAAAAAAAAAATTGATAATCAAAAAATTGTATACCGCAGCAGCAACTTTCATTACATCGGTATCAAGTAATGTTCTTCCTATACCTTTATTATTTACCTACAAATATCATAAGAGAATATATGACATGAATTATAAGATATTTATTTGTCTACTATAATCTATATGTGATGACATTAATAACAATATATATATAAGAGAAACAAATATTTTGTATTCTTTAAATAAGATAAGGTTACTCATAATTTATAGTAGTGGTCGAATGAAAGGTAAAATACGGAAATAACACCTTCGATAAAAAATTTCATTTTGTCGTTAAAGATTCTTTTGAAAACTATAGGAAATACTCCATACCCATGATAATTCCACGACTTGAGTATTGAGAACCTTTTAGAACATTAATATGTCATGTTAAGAAACATATGATATAACCATAAATAGTTAGTAGAATTTGAATTAGATAATGAAATTACCTTAGATCCAGACGGGTCCTTGAATATGAAAGAATGACTATGAATAATAAGGTTCTACTACATTGAAGACGATGTTGAACGAGATATCACGCAGAACCAGAAAGTTTGCAGGCAAAGAGGAGATCACTCTTTATGTAGAGCTTGATGACAACTATTTTTTGAAGCCTAATTTGTCCCTTAACCATATTGACCTACTATATTACTTTATTTCCAATTAGATTCAAAATTTTAAGTATCTTATGTAAAATAATAAATATTATTTTATGTATTTAAAATTTAATCTAAAATTATATTTTGTTATGAATAAATTATTATTATATATAAAAAATAATTAAAAATAATAATTATTAAAAGAATTGTTTTTATTAAATATAAATTTTATTTTTTTAAATAAAAATACAAAATTTAATAAAAATTTAAATTTAATGAAAATAAGTTTAAAATATGAAATTTAAATTATATTTGATTAAATTGAATATATACAATTTTAATAAGTTTAATGCAAATTTAAATTTAATAAAAATAAGTTAAATATAAAATTTAAATTATATTTAATGAATTAGAAAAAAAAAATACAATTTTAATAATTATTTAAGTTTGTTTATGAATTAACATATAAATAAAAAATTAATTCAATTTTTAAAATAATTTATAAACATTATAAGAATAATTAAAAAAAATAATGAAGTTGATGTAAATTAAATTTTAATTTTAATAAATTTTATTAAACAGATAAAATGCAAAATAATGTTTTAATAAGTTTAATGATAAATTTAATTACATTGATTAAATTAAAAAAAAATATAATTTTAATAAGTTTATTACAAATTTAAATTTAATCTAAAAAATTTAAAAATTTGTTTATGAATTAATGATAAATATTAATTTAATTTAAAATTATTTATGCTTAAATATTTAATAATTATATTATAAATAATAAAAAATAAATTAATTGTTTTGATTTAAATTATATGTATTTTGAAATTTAAATTTATATTTGATTAAATAAAAATGACAAAAGTTAATAAAAAAATATGTTTTGAATAAATTTTACAAAGATTTATATTTTATGAAAATAAGTTTAATAAAAAATTTGAAAAAAGTTATATTTGATTAAATAAAAAATATAATGTTAATAAGTTTAATGATATTTTAAATTTAATGAAAATACTTTAATTCAAAAAAAATATAAGTTTAATTTAAAATTTAAAATTATTTATAAATATTTTAAGAATATTTAAAAAAATAATACTTTTTAATATAAGATATACAAAAAAGAATTAAATAATATTTTATGAATTTAAAATTTAAATTTAAAATTGTATTTTTTTTAATTTATAGAGAAATCATATTTATATAAAAAAATTATTATTATAATAAAAGTAATAAAACTTAAAGTAATAATTTTGATTTAAAAAATATATATTATTCTTAATATAAGAAATAGGTATTTAAAAAATAATTAATATTTAACGTAAGAAATATATAATTACAAATCTAAATAATATTTAATGCATTTAAAATATATTTTGTTATAGAAAAATCATATTTATATAAAAATTATATATATTAAAAATAATAAAAATTAAAGTAATAATTTTGATTTAAATTTTATGTATTTAAAATTTAAATTATATTTAATTAAATAAAAAAATTAATGAAAAATTAAATTATATTTAATTAAATAAAAAAATACAATATTAAAAAATTTAATACAAATTTAATGTAAATATGCTTTAATTATAATTTACATTATTTATGAATAATATTTAAAAAATACATATTTAAAAATTTATTACAAATTTAATTTAATATGATTTATAAAGAATATTTAAAAAATAAATAATATTCTAAATACAAGAAATATAAAAAATATTTGTTATGATAGATTACATTTATTTAAAATAATAATTTTGTTAAAATAATAAAAACTAATTTTAAATCATATTTAATATTTAATGCAAAATATAAAATATTTTTTATGAATTAATGATTAATATAAGTTTAATTCAAAGTTTAAAATTATTTATAAATATTATAAAAATAATATAATAATTTTAATTGATATAAATTTTAAAAATATGTTTAATATAAAAATAATATAATAATTTTAATTGAAATAAATTTTAAAAATATGTTTAATATAAAAATTAGGTAAATAAAAAAAATTATGTATTTAAAAAATTAAATTATATTTTATTAAAATAAAGAATGAGTATTTAATAAATATAATTTAATAATCTTAATGTAACATTTAAATTTAAATTATATTTTGTTTTAGAAAAAAATATTTCTATAGAAAATAAAAATGAATAATATAATTTTTATGTTTAATGTAAAAATTAAATTTTAATTTAGATATCAATAGAAAATAAAAATAAATAAACCAATATCATAAAGTATTATGTATCTTAAATAGTAAGATAATATAAATTTAAATAAGTTAAAAAAACTTACTTGAACTCATCAAGGTTGATATTTAAGATGAATAATATCCTGCAATAAAAATAGATGTTTATAATATTATTCAAACAATTATATGTAATAGATTAAGATAGAAATGAAAAAATTATTGTTATACCTAAATAAATCCATTTTGGAATTCTGGAAAGAGATGAAAAACAATATACAACTCCTTTCAATTTCAACGCCAACCCAAGGTCTTCAAATTCCTGAATAATAACGACTCCTTCAACATCAACGAAATAAAGCCAATTACAAAATAAGAAATAACACAAAAGACAAAGTCACACATATCAATGGAAACAGGGGTTAAATTCAAGCATCAAAATATAAATAAATGGAATTTCTAGCAGCTAAAAACAGACTGTAATAAGTTTATACCTTCAGTTTTCCCAAGAAATAAGAAACATTGTCAATATCCTTGGTGAATCAGAAAGCTGGAGTGGAATAAATGCTTTCAATCATCCTATTTGCACAATATATAATACTTTATCTGAATGTTTTCTTCCAGGCTATCAATGAAATAAAAAACAGAATCAGAAAGATGAAATCAGTAAATAAGATTTTGATTTTCATTAAAAACAAAATCATACTACAGTAGCAGCAACTTTCATTGCATCGGCATCAAGCCTATTCTCCCAACATTGATCACCTGCAAATATTATAAAAAATAACCGATACCTATTTGTCCTGTTTTGATTCAGATTTTTGAGAGAGAAACAAAGAATATACCAATATATCAAGTTTGCCGAACTTGGATCTGACTAAATCAACAAGGATAGGAATAGTAGACAGATCTTCAACATCAAGCTGATGGAAGATGACAAGTAGTTCATCTCCTCCTCCTGTAAGTACTCTCTTTAAGATTAGATTCCTCTTTTTTCATCTCTAACGGTCAGAATCACCGTTATGCCTTTGAAAGTCAACTGTCTGCATATTTCTAATTCAATTCCTCTGTTCGCCCTGTTACGATCAAATGCATTGTAATTTCTCTAGGTTTTCAATCAACGATTAACTAAATAGAATAAATTATGCATTGTAATTTCTTGTTTGTTATAAGCAAGAAAGAATCTTCACATACCTCTTCATTTCAGTGTCCCGGGCATAGGACATGTGAAATAATCTTTCCTTTTTCCAAAGAAAAATACACCGACACCAGCCGATTCAAACATCATCTGATAAACTAATAATTAATACAATAAGTCAGGGCATATGCATATATATTATAAGAAACAGTATGCATTTAAAGAAAACGATTCAGATGAACATAAAGAAAACCATTATTACAACTGAATAGAAATACGGCAGGCATCGCTTCCCGAAAGGAACACCCGTACCGATTGAAACATCATAAACCCTAATCGATCGGATATTACAACTGATCTCCTTTTCCAACTAATCCAATATAATTGATGTAATTAGAAGAAACAGTTCATGAATTTTAACAGATAAACAAAGAAATTCTGCTTTTGAGAAAAAAAGGTAACCCTAAAAGTTCAAATCCCAGAAAGTAAAAAGTTGATCATGTCAGTTCTTACATGATTGATTTCTTATTCAAACCATCATATTCAACCTCATTCAGTCGAACATTACCAACAAGAATCATAACTCACCGGTTTTCCATTCGAGAACGAATCAGAAAGATCACGGCGTCGTGAACCAGTAGCGGATCCAATACGACGGGACATGGATCCATTATCAAACCTCTGAGATGTGAGCCGCTGCTGATGCTGTTGTACGACGATCTGTCTATGTAAAATTTACTCTTCCGTAAGCATTTTCCGATTACTAATTCCACCGGTAACTCCCCTGCTTCTGGAAGTTTTTACACCGCCAAGCAAATGATTCGATTTCTCTAGATGCTTCGGAGGAGGAGAGAAGCCATCGTCGGTGGTGTGGACGTGTTCTTGAAGAATGGGAAATATCTGAATCCGATTTGCGGAAGGGGCTTTAAGGATTTGGATATATATAGTTCCTAGACAAACGGCTACTAAAGGGGTTTAGGATTTCGAATTCCAATGGATTCAAATTATCTATTATCTATTATTATAATATTAATTCCAATGAATTCAAATTATCTAACAATAATAATAATTTATATATATATATAATCAACTAAGTATATTATTATATAATTTTAATATTAACTTAAAATTATACTTACGGATTTTATCCAAATTTAGGCATCATACTTTATTTTTAATAATATATATTTTAATTATTAATTATTATAATAAATAATAAAATCATAATAATAATTTATAATATATTAGATAAATAACTATCATGTCTAACTAATTAAATTATTTTAAAAATTATTAATTTTAATATTAAATCATCTATTAGTAAATGTTTCAACTTTAGAAAAAAAAAAGTATTATTTTTATTTATAAATAGTTAATTCTTATTCATTCAAAAAATAATTATATATATGAAAAAAAATAATTTATAAATAATACAAAATAAAACGTTAAATAATATGATAAAAATAAAAACTAAAACTAAAATTCTTAAGTTTAAAATTTAAAGTTCTTGAAATTTTTGTTGATGTGACTTCAAATACGAAGTCGTTTAAGGTCTATAACAATGAGTAAGAATGTATAATAAACTGAACAAACTAATCGGCGGTGTCGAAAAATCGAGTCGATAAAATGTTTACAAAATATTTTGAGGTATAGTGAAAATTATTTTTGTGTTGATAAATGACGCCAATTTTTTTTTATCTAAGATCATAACTAACCATCGCCGAAATAATGATAAATTGAAAAAAAATCAATGATGGACACACATAAAAGTCCGTCCAAATGAAAGATTAGTTTAATAACTTTTAATAAATAAAAAAAGAAATAACTATAGATCTGACAATTTTATCTCATTTGTCCTTAAAAGAAGATTGATACAAACTCAAAAAATGACCACCAAAGATAATTAACAAATATGAGCATCAAACGACCTAACAAAAAGGTAAAATATTATTTGAATTAAAAAAATTCGGGATGCCAATCCGATACAACTAAATAATATACCAAATTAAACAAAATAAAGCATAAATTCAAATATAAGTACTAAAAAAAATAAAATAATAAAGAAGCTGTGAAAACGAGAAAGAAAATAACTATTGTTTATTTTTTTTAAAAGGAAATAAAATTAATTAACTTAAATTAAGATCCTTAAGCCTCTGTTTGGTTGGAGTTACAGTACTATAGATATAGGATAAAGATATCTACAGTAAAATTAAATTAATGTTTGGTTAAAATAAATTATATCTACAGTGTTATTAAGGGTATAATTTATACCTAAAATGAGGTATAAAATTGTAACATGTATCGCAAGGTATAAATTTCTAACATTTACTAATTTCTATTTTTTTTTAAACTCATTCTTGTCTTTAACCAAAATTATTGTCTTTTTCATCCTCGGACATGGAAGTGGACCTAGTTACCCCATTGATGAAAGCTATCCTTTAAAATGTAAACAAATTTTTAAAATTTTCATTCTCTTGATTCTCTTGACCAATAATCTCTGAAGTAAAAATAGAGATATCAAAAATAAAATAATTATTTATTTAAGAAATGTTTAACAAAAAAAATATACAAATAAGTTAAAACAATAAATTTCTTAGTTAACTCTTCGATGAAAACGTCTCACTACAATTTTTTTTGGTAGTAAGCACAAAATATTTAAATGCATTTTTTTTTATTATGTTAGATTACATTAATTAAGTCAGATTTGTTTTAGTCGGTTTTGTTTTTAGATAGTCTTATTTTCAAGTAATATAACAAACTTTTATTTTTATCTTGGTAGGTACCTAAATTCTTATTAAGTCTCCACAACATAGAACGATTTATTGAGATTCGTTTATTTGTGATTTTGTTATTATATATTTAATAGTATTAATCATTAATAAACAATTTATTTAATTATAGGAAATAAAATATATTTATAAAGAAATTATATTATCATAGCATTATTAAATATTTTTAAACTAATATTTTTTATTAGTTTAAATATAATTAATAATAAATATTAAAATAATTTATATAAATAAAAGAATAAAATAGTCTTTAATTATTTTTACTATTTTTTATATACCACGAATCAAACACAAAATTATAAAATTTATATAATTTATATCACTTTTATTATTTCAACCAAACACTAATAATCTATATAATTTATACATTTAATACCCTTATACAAGTTATATCTGTACAACTTATATCTATATAACTAGTACCACAAACCAAAACACCTAACTAATTGTATCACCTAATTGTACTAAAAACTGCATATTCATATAAAATAAAATATGTTTAAGTTATATTCCAGCAGCATATGATATTATCAAATGTGTTATGAATAAAACATGCACATTGTTGTTGATCTCAATCTCACCGCTTAGAATCCGTCTAGATTGAACGTGGCAGGCTTGTATGATTATAGAGCATGTTCAACGAAGATCACGCTCATCATCATCGAGACAATCAATCTCAGATCTCTCCTTCTTCGCGTGGCTGGAGACCGGTCCTTATTTCTCAGAGAGAAAGATTTTTCAATTTTGCTGTCAAAAACTGGAAAGGTGAAACAATCACATCCAGACGCTTTTACGAATTTCTTCCATTATTTATTCATCTTTTCATACCGTTTACCGCTATTATATATTTTAGTATTCAACACTTACTGCACATGGTTGGCCGTTATGTGAAAGAAAAGTCTTCATCCTCGTTTAAATGATCTGTACGTATACATACTTCTTTTCTCTTTTATCTCTTGCAATCGTTGTGACTTTTATTCATCATTAACTCTTCGTGGCATGTTGTGAATTCCAAATGTCTCTTTCACGTTATTCATCATTAACTCTTTCATTATAAATCACAATTATCTTATCTGCATTGATAATTAGATGAACATTTTTTAAATAAGCTTTTATTTGCCAAATAATCATATGTGGTTTAATGTCTTGTCCATTGGGTCTCATATACAAAGTGCATCAAGACTGATAATGGCAGATTTTACTTTCAACTGACAAACGATATGGATCAGGAGGTACACCTTTACTTTGTATTTCAATAAGCAATGTCATATAATGCCATCTCATTTTGTGATCGAGTTTATTTTGTCGGCATCGACACGAAAGAAACAGAGAAGCTGAGCTCGGTTCACATACTATAAGGTCCCATGGGATTACAGTGGCGAGGATCCACTTGCATGATTGACTCATTTTACTGCTTCTTGGTGTGATATACTATGTTTTGAATACAATCAGTACGTTCTATCGGTTTGTGGAGAAGGATATGATGTCTGACCTCAAATATCCTTTGAAAGATAATACAGTTCCTCCATGGGCTTCCAGTATGTTCTTTTTCTATTATTTTTATTTAGAGAAATATTTATAGGTCGTGTAACTTATGAATAATGTTCCTTTCCATTGCTAGATATATGAAGTTATTTTTCCTATCTTGATTTTTCTGAGAGTTTATTTACTTAGGAAGGATGTATACGATCTTCATCATGCAACTTTAGGTAAAACTGAAATCCTTACTTTATGTTCCTTGGGTGAAATGCTATGTTTATAAGTTTTGAGAAAAAAAAACAGGCCTACTTTTTTCTGTCCTCATCACGGCTGTTTTAACAAGTGCGATAAAGGATGTTGTTGGTCGGCCTAGACCCGACTTCTTCTGGCGGTGCTTCCCAGTTTACAGTTCAGATCCAAATGATAGGACATAAATAATTTTAAATGAAATGAATATTGAATATGCAGTTTTCCCACTAAGAATCCTTGATTGAAGTGGAGGTAGGTCTTTGGGGATCTTGCTAGTATTGGGTTTTGCAACATCAAAACTATGGATCTTCTTCGAAATCAAACCTGTAACAAATCAGTTTCCAAATCGTCTATGACGACAAACAAATTACGAAGACTAAATAGCACAAAAAAATAAACGACAACACAATATACGTGGTTCGGTCAAAATCGACCTACGTCCACGGGAGGGATAAGTTTCAATAAATCAAAGAAATGTCAATAGTAGAAACTTACATGCCCTGCTCTCAAATGAAAGAAGTAATTACACTAGGAATGATTGGACTACTCTACAATCAAAAGCTCCCCCAATCTTTCTCTCTAGATCAGCCAAAGAACAAGAAGAAGAAGGAAACCAGAAAACCCTAGATCTGTAATTCACTCTCTCTCAACTTTACTGTGTTATGAGAAAATACCCAAAAAAAGTATTTATACTCTAACCCGTTTTCATAACAGAAAACCTGACCCGTTTACCCGGAATTTAAAAAACCCGCCCGCAATGACAAGGAACACCTCAACAATTCTCCCCCTTCCGAGCCATGGGAGAATGTTGTTATAAACATTCATCATCGTGACGCTTCTGCTAGAACCATTCCGGCTTTGGCACAACATATCTCATGCTTGCCTCTTGGCAAGCCCTTTGTCAAATATCTGACCCGTTCTCATCTGTATGCACTTTCTCCAAATATAACTCCTTCTTCTCGAGCACTTCACGGATCTAATGGTACCTTCTTGGATGTGTTTTGAACGTGAATGGAAACATGGATTCTTTCTCACATGTATAGCACTTTGTGAGTCACTAAACACCACAAACTTGTCTTGTGCAATGCCTATTTCTTTCAACAATTCTTTCATCCATCTCATTTCCTTACAACATTCAGTAATGGCAATATATTCATCTTCTGTAGTAGACAAAGCAACACATTTCTGTAGATGAGACTGCCATGATACACCTCCTCCTCCAAAAGTAAACAAATACCCTAAAGTTGATCTCATTGTGTTAATATCACTACTCATATCTGAATCAGAAAACCCTTCAACATGTGGCTTTCCGGTACCATAACACAAAGCGTATTTTGAGGTCCCTCGAAGATATCTCATTAGCCACTTAACCGCTTCCCAATATGTCTTACCAGGATTTGAAAGGAAACGACTAAGTACTCCAACCGCATGAGCTATATCCAGTCTTGTACAGACCATTGCATACATCAGACTGCTTATTGCTGAAGCATATGGAACACTGCACATTTCTTGTATTTCCTCTTCATCTTTGGGAGACATTGTCTTATTTATTTTCAAGTGTGTAGCCAATGGACAAGCAATTGGCTTTGCATTGTCCATACAGAATCGTTTTATAATCTTCTCAATATATCTCTCTTAAGACAACCATAGCCTTTTCTTCACCCGATCACGAATGACATACATTCCAAGAATTTGTCTTGCTTGACCCAAGTCTTTCATCTCAAAAGACTTAGCCAAATCCTTTTTCAACTTGGCAATCTTGAGCTTGTCTCTCCCAACAATCAGCATGTCATCAACATATAGGAGAAGTATAATAAAATCATTAGAATCAAACTTTTGCACAAAGACACAGTGATCTGTAGACGTCTTCATGCACCCATGGATGATCATGAACGACTCAAACTTAAGATACCACTGCCTTGGTGCTTGCTTCAAACCGTACAGACTTTTGACAAGTTTGCACACCTTGTTTTCCTCACCTTTCTTATTATAACCTTCAGGTTGCTCCATATAAACATCTTCATCCAAATCACCATGGAGAAATGCAGTTTTGACATCAAGCTGTTCAACCTCAAGATCCATACAAGTAGTTAGACTTAACACCACCCGGATAGAAGTCATCTTCACTACCGGTGAGAAAATCTCATCATAATCGATTCCATGCCTCTAGCCAAAACCTTTGACAACCAGTCTAGCCTTGTATTTTGTCTTGCTATCATCACCTTCTTGCTTGATCTTGTACACCCATTTATTTTGTAATACTTTTCTATTCTTTGGTCTTTGAACCAGTTCATATGTGCCATTTTTCAGCAATGATTTCATCTCTTCATCCATGGCAGCTATCCATTCTTCCTTATGAACATCCTCAAGAGCCTCCTTGTAACATATAGGCTCCCCACAATCAGTTAGAAGGACATACTCTGTAGTACCTTTCGAATAATTTTGTACAATTATTTATGCAATATAAACCCATATTTGTTTATGACTCATGGAATACCAATTAAAGAAAATAAATGTTATGAATGAATTTATCATAGCCAGACTTTGTTTATTTTAGAATTTTTTTTAAAAATCGTCCTTAGGCGGGAGCGGAGGACATAGCGCGAAAGCCTTTTCTGAGAGTAAATAGACCACAAACTCCTTTTCAGAAACTCTAGTATAAATATGTTTATACACATATCATTTTATTGATTTTCATAAAATTACTTGGAGACTATGATTTTCAAATAAATAATCTTTTAAATTAACTATGTTTAATTAATTTAAATCGGGTTCTGGTTAAATTTTTATTTAGACCGCAAATTATTAAAATTTGAAAAAGAATTAAATATTTTTACATAATTAATTTCTTACCGCTCTAAGTATTATCAAAATCTTTAAAAACTAAATGTTTCATTTTAAAAGATGTCTGACAAACAAACCAAGGTTGAAACGCATCAAACCTTGAGCTTCCCCGCGATATTCCCTCATATTGCCACGCGTTGTCTTGGCGCAAATGCTAAGCTATGTGACGGGAGATAGATCCCGAAGATTTTGCAAACAATTGGTATTACCCTCTTAATATCAACCGCGAAACAAAAGATTAATAAGAACCCAAATCTTATTCTTCTGATATTGAGATCCCATCAAGAGGCTGGAATCTCGATATCCTATTCATATAAATACATTATTCTCAAAGTAACATATTTTACTATTTAAACTCAATTTTTTTAATTAATTTATTTATTAAATTTAAACTCATTATTATATATATATATATATATATATATATATATAAATTTATTTTTAGTGAATATTTAAATTGTAATTTTTTAAATTTAATTAATTATATTTTGATATATATATATTTAAATTATTATTTTTAAAAATTTAATTATTTATATTTTTATATATTTTTTAAATTATTAATTTTATAAATTTGAGTATTTATATTTTAATATATATATTTACATTTTAATTATTATTTTATATAAATTTTTATTTATTTTTAAATGTTTCATCCAATATTATACAAATGAGAATAATTTAAATATAATGACAAAAACATTACAAAAACGCAATAATAGTTCAAATTATCATGCCGAAATTTAATGAGATTAAGCATTTGAAAAAACAATAATAAAAAATGTTAATCAATAAACAAACCTAACATAAAATTTAGAGTTAATGATTTCATAAATGCTAAAAAAATTGAGAAAAAGAAAAATAAATGAGGTCAAACCTAGAGTATTCTAATGAGATGGATAACTCATTAAATATCATAATTTGTTGGAGGTGTGGTCAATAAGGTCTAAGGTCATACGACTACGACGTACTCAACTATGTTCAATGAGATAAAAAAAAACTTATTAAATATCAACTTGTGAGAGATAAGGTCTTTAGAGACTTACTCAACCATGTTTTAAGCAAAATCATCACTAATTTAGATAATGATAATTGTAATAATTTTTATGAATTATTAAATTATTATATTGTTATGGTTAAGATAATTTAAATTTATTAGTATTTATTAATTATTTATGAGAATACTAAGTAAATATTTATTATATTATATTATATAAATAATAATTGAAATTGCAAATATATATATTAAAATATAAATAATTAAATTTATAAAAATAATAATTTAAAATATAAATAATTAAATTTATAAAAATTATAATTTATATATATATATATATATATATATATATATAAATATAAATAATCAAAATTTTAAAAATTATATATATCAAAATATAAATGATCAAATTTATAAAAATAATAATATAAATATTTTAATAAAAATAATAATTTAAATATATATTTAATATGTATAGTTTTCAATTATATTTAAACTTAATTATTAAAAAAAATTGAGTAAGTATGCTTAATTTTGTTTTTCAATATTTTTTTATTTATAATTTTATGAATTTTGTATTTTTTTTTTATTAATTTTAAATTTTACACTCTTTTTTTCATTTCATACATTCCAATATAATAAAATTATATTTTATATATCAATTTAATAATATTTATTTCGTATTATCATTATCATTATTATATTTTATATATTTCTTTTAATTTTGTATTATTAATTTTTACATTTTTATATTGATTTGGTTTTGGAATTTTTTAATACTATTGAATTTTTATATACTTACTTAATTTATAAAAATAAAAATATTTTTTTTTTATAATTTGGAATTATGTTTATTAAAATTTATAATTTAACTTAAATAACTATATTTATTTTAAAATAATATTATCTTACAAATATTTTTATTTCAAATTTTTATAATAAATAAACTTATTTAATTATACAATAAAAATAATTATATTTTTTATGTTTACAAATATATAATATATATAAAAAGTATATAATAATTTATATTTATATTTTAAAAAATGAAATATAAATTATATTTTTTTAATTAAATTAATTAAATAATTATTAAATTTATTAAAAATGTAAAAAATAAATATATCAAAATAAATTATAATATTGGGATAATATTTATAAATTATAATATTTCTTAATTAAAATACAAGTTTTGTATTAAATTTATGAAAAACACCTTATCAATTATATATTAAGATAATTGTTTTAAAATAAATATTAAAAAATATAAAATTAACATAATTAAGTTAATATTATAAATTCTAATATTTATTATTTAATTAAATTATATATTAAATTTAAAGGTAATGATTGTTTTTGAAGATTTTTGTATTAAAAAAATGAATAATATTTTAATTTGGGTTATCCTTCTTTCATTTTCATCTGGTTGTCTTAAATAAAAGTTTTGATTTAAAATAAAAATATATGTAAATATATAATTTATTTTTTTAATTAATTTATTTTTTTTAAAATAAAATCAACATAATTATTTTTTAAAATAAAAAAACATTTTAATATAAAAATCAAAACTTAAATATTAAAAATTAAATACACTTTTTTAAATAATAATTTTACAAAAAATAATATATATAATATTTTTTTATTATTGTGTAATTTGCTTTTTAAATAATTTTTTATAAAAATAAAACAAGTATATAATATTTTTTGAAAATATTTTTCTAAAATATGTTAAAATTAACACGTAATATAAAAGTTTATTATTAATATAATAAAATTTTGAATATATCTTAAAAAAAGAGAGATTTGTAATTATATAAATAATTATTTAAAAGAATTTAAAATAATAAGAATTTATTTTACAAAGAAAAAATAGAGTATTAAAACATTAGAAGAAATAAATAATGATAAAAAATTATATTTATTAACTAAAACTAATTAATTAGTAAATAAAGGTTTATACAAATAATTTAAAATACAAATAATTTAAAATACAAATAAAAACAAATTTTATATTAAAAATTAATAATAAAAATATATAATAAAATTTTAAATATTAAAAATTATTTAAAAAATAAAAAAATTCAATATATATTTTATAAAAATTAGAATAAGAAAATATAATATTATTAAATATGAAATAATATATTTTGTTTTTAATTTAAAATATTATAAATAATATTTAATAATTAAAGAAAACTAAAATTAGAAAATAAATAAAATACAAAATATAAAATTAAAAAAAAATTAAATTAAATTTAAAGATAAATAAGATATATAAAAATAATTAAATCTAAATTATAAAAAAAAAATTATAAAAATATAACAATAAAATTATCAGTAATTATATAAAAAAATTATAAAAATAAAACTGATTAATATTTTTTATAATAAATATATTAAAATTAATCATAAGATAAATAATATAAAGATTATTATTAATACGAATATAAATTAAAATAATACTTTCTTTTTATTTGTAGAAAAGTAAATAAAGTATATAATTTAAAAAATATATAATTAATTAATTATAAAAACAAAAGAATCTACTTGTTTCAACTTATTATTTTTTTTAGATTAATCAATATTCTTAATAATCTCATTAGAAAAAGACTACTTAATTTTGTACAAGCTATTTTTAACTATATTTTATAATCTTTAGGTATAGACTGCAACTCTTTATATCCAATTGATATTTCATCTTTTCAGTATGAACATAATTATCATACAAAAAAAACATTTATGTTGACCAGATAAGAGGTTATTTTTCCTTTGAATGGGTTCATTCCGGTTCAATCTTTTGAACTCAAATTAATAAAATGATTGAATGTGTCTTCACCCCTTGAACATTTGAAGCTAACTTTGTTTTAAAAATAAATGAATAAATAATTGTCTCATTCATCCTTTTCAATTTGTAGGCATAAAATACAATGGTTACAAAACGAATATAAATATAAATATAAGAGGAAGTAACAACCAATAAAACACGAATAACACAAAATTTACGTGAAAATCTAAAACAAAAAAAACAACAAACAAATGACGAAACTTTTTATTATATTATTAATAGAATATTACAACTTAAAGATAGAAGAATAATGATAAATATTTTTCAATTATAAAATTTTAACTAAGACTATATATTTACAAGTCATATAATTGTGCTTAATGGTCTAAATATTAAACAATTAAGATTTCTTATATTTCACCGCGAGTTTAGACCAGGTCCAGTCAAAACTCATCTAAGTCATCATAACTCTAACAATCTCCACATTAACACGAATCTTATATGTCAAAAGAAAAATTGATCTTCAAAATATAGATAACAACATAACAGTTTCCACCTCTTTCAAAAGTCCCAATTGACTTACTCAACAACCAATGCCAACTAAGTTCGAGCAATGCTCAAACTTAGCAATGGTGAGCGCCTTTGTCGTCATATCAGCATGATTATCAACAATACTAATTTTGATCACATTAATATCACCACGAGCAATAACATCACGTACAAAATAATATTGTACATTAATGTGTTTAGTTATTTAATAAATCATTTGATCTTTTGTTAGAAAAATAGCACTTTGACTATCACATCATTTGTAAATCATTATTGAGTTCCCCGAATAGGCCTTTCAACCAAATAGTTTCTTTACAAGCTTCTGTAATGGTCATGTACTCTGCCTATGTAGTAGATAACATGACTTTACTTTGTAGAGTAACTTTTTAACTAATCGCACAACCACCAATACAAAATACAAAACATGTAAGCGATCTTCTTCTGCCTAGATACATTGAAATTCTCTTAAATGCTTTTTACCTAGATTTGTCAGATATCTGCTAAATGCACTAACTGAATATACCAAGAAGAAAAGTCCAAACATTTTTTTAAGAAATCATCGATAATCGTCAGCAGATAATAAGCACCTCCCATAAATGACACCCTAGACAATCTCTAGAGATTATAGTGAATATAATTAAATGATCATTCAATATTGTTGATGCTTTAAGAGAACTTGACTCTTTTCTACTTGTCGAGGACACCGTGCTCACAAAACTTTAATTTGGTAATACTTTGTCCATCAAAAAGTCCTTGTTTGCTTAATTCAGTCATTTCATTCTTACCCATATGATCAAGTCACATATGTCAAAATTTAGTGACATCATCAGATAATGAAGACATGACGACAACAACATTGCCTAAAACATTACAACATTTTAAAATATATAACATGTCTCACATCATTAAGTGTATGAGTAGCTCCATCAAACATCTTGATTTTTATTTTTCATATACCCACAACCTTACAAGATGAACTGTTTCAATCAATACAATATTTTTTGGAAATTGTATCATATGTTGAAAACCAGTCCCGATTGGGACACATATAATACGTACAACTAGAATCGAGTATCCATTCATCTTGCGATCTTGTGTCGCAATATAAGTCATGAGGAGTTCACTATCTTCAACTTCAACAATACTAGTTTCAACCAAATTTCCAGGCTACTTTTCAATCGGATTATTGCCATTTTTCTTATTATTTTGTAGCTATCAACACTCAGATTTTATGTGACCTCCTTTCTTGTAGTAATTACAAGTTTTTCAAGGTTCTCTTGACTTTGATCACTTTTTGCAACTCTTTCTCGAGCAATAAGGCCCTCTGTTAGACCATCAGATGACTAACAAGATGTTTCATCTTCTCCTTAGAAAATAACACATTATAAACTTAATCATTATGACAACATCACGACTAAATAAAATAGTATCATGAAATGTGATGTACGAAGAGGGCAAAAAATAAAGTATAATCAAAACTAATCTTCATCATCATACTTGCATTCCAAGGTTTCCAAATCAGCAACAATTTTCTTTAAATGTTAATAAATGCTCTTGTAGAGACGTACCTTCTGAAATACGATAAAATTATAATCACTATTTCAGATGCAAATTACTAGTAAGACGTTTTGTCATACATAAATGTTGTAGCTTTAAAGATAACCTAATAATATTTGTTTTCTTCAAAACATCTTGTAGAATATTGTTCGACATATTAATATGTATGTGACATATTATTGTGATCCTTCATCTTTTCTCTTCTACTATCCATGAATTGGGCATCTTATCAAACTCTAATAGACTTTATTCAAATCTATCTAAGCGAGCAGAGCGTGCATCTTTATCTATTATAGAGAAAATCTAGTATTGTGATCCAACAACGAAATATTGTGCTGAATACTTGACATTTCTGAAACACATGTATAGTCTTAGACTAAAAAATCAGCTCAAAGTTCTGATATCAATTTTTGAAAAACGGATATAGATATGAAACTAATCAAGATAAACAACAGATGAAGTATTAACAAATAAAACATGATAATAACACAATATTTACGTGGAGACCTAGAGCGGGAAAAACCATGAGCAAATGAGAAAACTTTTCACTATGTTGTCAAGAGAAAATTACAATTTAAAGAAAAAGAAGAATAATGAAAATATTATGTTTGTAATAAAATCCTAACTAAAACCATATATTTATAGGTCACATAATTGAGCATAAATGCTCAAATATCAAACATTTAAGATTTTTTTATTTCACCGCGAGCCTAGACCCATGTCCCGATCAAAACTCATCGAGGTCATCATAACTTTAACAACTATAATATTCACTATCATTATCACTACGAATGCCCTCTATATTTTTTTAAACTATCTTTCAACAAGAGAATTATTTTTTTTAAGTTGTCTAAAACTTAATATTTAGTTTACATGACATATATCTAAACCTTCCTAAAATGATCATCAATAAACGTCACAAAGTAAAGAGCACCAATATCGGGGACGTATCCATAATTAAATTAGAGTTGAGATGAGCATAAATTTAATATAATCTCGAACTTCAGCCTTAACTCTTCTATTTGGATAATGGTACTAAGAACGTCAATAGATTAGAAAAAAAATTGGAAGACTTTTAATAAATTGGTTTTGGGTTATAAAGACGGTCGGTGGAGGGCTTTCAATAGTTTGACGATCTTTTTTTTCAAAAAATAAATAAATAAAGATATCCGTTTTCTATTGTGAATTCTAGTATTAAACGAAATGTTATCCATCAATATTTTGTATTATAGATCAGTCATACTCTATTACATACAATAGACGGCATAGAGGAAGAAGCACTACATTTTATCTTCTTTTTTTTAGCACATTGATGTTCCATTTTTTAGCTACCTATATATAATTTATTATATAATAATATTTGAACAAATAATTAAATGTTCAAACTCAAATTGTGTTTACATTAAATTTTAAATTAAACTCCACTACTCAAGTTAACGTGAGTATTTTATCAAACAATTGTAATTTAATGATGAAAAATAGAAGAAAAAACTAAGTAAACATTCCATCAAATAGTTGAAATGTAATGATGAAAATGCAGAAAATAACTAAATGATGTTAACATGATAAATTTGTAAGATTGTATAATCAAACATGTATAATTAGAAAATTAGCGAAATAAAATCTAAATTAACTATTTTCATAAATTAAAAAGAGAATAAGGGATGTAATTGGTCAGTTAAAATGTATATAATCTTGCATTTTTAGATTTATTTTTTAAAGGGTGGACTTAAGCCCACCTAAGCTCATATGCATTCGTCCTTGACCACTAAAGGATCACAAACATCTGAAAAGATATCTAATTTTCTTGAAGAAAGATTGTGCTTGAATGATAGTTTATTTTGCTTACAAATAAGATAGCGAAAACATTCCTCCAACTCTGTCTCACTCAAATCAGAAATAATATTTTTTTAATCAACAAGTTAAACCCATTTTCATTAATTGTTATATTATGGTGACCCAGATAGGTTATGACTGGGGTCTGGACCTAAGCTCGCGGTGCAATAAAATAAAATCATAACTGTTTGATATTGGGCCCACTAGGCCCAACTATGCGACCTATAAATATATGGTCTTAGTTAGAGTTTTATTAACACACATATATTTTTTTTGTCATTATTATTCTCTCTCTAAATTGTAATATACTATTTTAACTATTGTGAAAAGTTTTCTCATTTGCCCATGGTTTTTCCCATCTCGAGTTTCCATGTAAATCTTGTGTTATTTATGTGTTTTCTTGATTGATACATCGTCTCTTATTTATCTTGATTAGTTTCAGATCAATATCATGTTTTTCAATAATTTGTATCAGAGAATTGAACTCTTTTGATTATGAGACTATATCTATTTTTCGGAGATGACGAGTATGAAGTACGATATTTTGTTGTTAGATCACAACACTAGATTTCCTTTATGTTAGATATAGATGCGAGGTCTACTCACTCATATGGATTTGAACAAAACTCTATTAGGGTTTGATAAGATGCCTAGTTCGTGGAAAATATAAGAAAAAAGGAGTAAGGATCGCAATATTATGTCTCGTATACATTTACACCTGTCAAATAATATTCTATTTGATGTTATGAAGAAGACAAGTGATGTTGAGTTATGGCTGAAGCTAGAACAATTATGTTTGACGAAAAGTCTTACTAGTAAGTTGTATTTGAAACATAATTTATATTTTATCGTATCTTTGAAGGTACGTCTTTACAAGAGTATTTATTAGTATTTAAAGAAACTGTTGCTGATTTGGAGACCTTGGAAGTCAAGTATGAAGATGAAGATTTAACTTTGATTCTGTTGTGTTCGTTGCCTCCATTGTGTATCACGTTTTGTGATACTATTTTATTTAGTCATGATATTGTCACAACTAATGATGTTTATGATGCATTATTCTCTAAGGAGAAAATGAAATATATTGTTTGTTATTTTGATGGTCCGGTAGAGGGTCTTGTTAGAGGGAAAATCCAAAAAAGAGGTTAAAAAAGTGATTAAGGAGATAAATCAAGGTCAAGAAAACCTTAGAAGACTTGCAATTATCGCAAAAAGGAGACCACATAAAATCTGAGTGTTGGAAGCTACAAAATAAAGTTAAGAGAGATGATGATATTCTGACTAAAAAGTAGACAGAAAATTATGGCGAAACCAGTATTGCAGACGTTGAAGACTGTATTTGTTATTTGAAGATTTTCATTTATGGTTTAAAACAATCGCCAAGGCAGTGGTCTAAAAGTTTCGGCTCTTTTATGACCATTCATGATTTCAAGAGGAGTGATTTTGATAGTTACATCTACTTCAAAGTTTTTTTATCTGTTCAATATTTTTATACTAGTCTAGTGAGTTCTCCATTAACAACTCACTTTAAACTCTCTCCAACTATGTCACGTCAGTCTGATGAGGATATTGATATTTAATTTGTTGAGTTATGGAGTCTACACTTATAATAAACTCTATATTGCTAATTAAAGTTTATTAAGTTTGTATTTGGTTTTGGGCTTGGACCTGACCAAGAGTTATTTAGGTTTATTACCTGAATGTTTACTCTATAAATATGTGATTATTAAGGGTTTACATGACCAAGACAAAATTCTAGAGAGATAAAGTGTGAGGCAAAAACTTTGTATTCCTTCTTCTTCATAATGAAATCTGGTGGCGGCTGAAGTGGACGTAACTTAATTTGAGTAAACTACTATAAATCTGTGTCTTCTTGTGTTATTTTTTATTGCGTTTTTACAAATTGTTTCAAGTAGGTCGAATTTGGGATATACAAATCCTAATAACTGGTATCAGAGTAGTTAGGCTAAATCTGAGCATTGAAAATGATGGCAAGCGAGAGCAGTATAGGACATAGGATTGGAAGATTCGATGGGACAAATTATGTCTTCTCGAGAATGCAGATTGAAGATTATCTCTATGGAAATAAGCTTCATGTTTCTTTGAGTGAGAAACCAGAGAAGATGGATGAAGATGAATGGAAACTCCTTGATAGACATGTTTTGGGAGTTGTTCGATTGACGCTAGCCAAGACGGTTGCTCACAATGTAGCAAAGGAGAAGACCACCATGGGTCTAATGAAAGCTCTTTCTGATATGTATGAGAAATCACCTACTAACAACAAGGTACACTTAATGAAAAAACTCTTTTACTTAAGAATGGTTGATGGTACTTCTGTCACTACTCATTTGAATGAATTCAATACAATTATGAATCATTTTCTATCTATTGAGATTGATTTTTGGAATGAAGTTAGTGCCCTGATTTTGTTAGCATCTCTAACAAATAGTTGGGAACATATGAGGGCATCAATTAGTAATTTAGTTAGAAACACTAAACTGAAATTTATTAAAGTTAGAGATCGTATTCTTGCTGAAGAGGTTCATAAAATTGATTTTGGTGAAACGTTCAAAGGTCCATCTCTGAATGTGGAAAACAGGGGCAAAGGTAATGATAGAAATTTCAATCGAGATAAGAGAAGATCTATGTCGAGAAGCAGGAGGAGTCAGTCCAAGTCTAGGCGGACATTTGAGTGTTGGAATTGTGGTAAACAGGGTCATTTGAAGAGGAACTACAAAGTACCGAAGAGAAACGGTGATGATAAAAATAATACAGCCAACGTTGTTACAGAAACTGTCATTGATGCGTTATTTCTTCCTGTTGATAGCCCAATAGATTCATGGGTTTTGGACTCGGGAGCGTCTTTCCACACCATTGCCCACAAAGAATTAATGGAGAATTATGTGGTTGGAAACTGTGGGAAAGTTTATCTTACAGATGGTGAGCCACTAGATATTGTTGGCATGGGGGACATCAAATTGAAGATGGCACATAGTTCTATTTGGAAGATTAATAAGATGAGACACATTTCAGGTTTAATGTGCAATCTGATTTCTGTTACACAACTTGATGAAGGTCACAATTTTAGTTGTGGAAATGATGCGTGGAAGGTGACTAAAGGAGCAATAGTTGTTGCTCGAAGTCACAAAATAGGAACGTTATACACGACTTCAACTTGTATAGAAACAGTTGTTGTTGTAGTTGATAACTCCAAGAACAGTGAGTTGTGACATTGTAGGTTGGGCCATATGAGCGAAAAGGGGATGAAAATTCTTTTGAATAATGGACAGATTCTAGAACTGAAGTCTGTTGAACATCAATTATGTGAAAACTGCATTCTTCGAAAATAGAAACAGGTGAGTTTCTTAAAGATTGGGAAGGAGCTCAAGAAAGAAAGGCTAAAGTTAGTACACATTGATGTGTGGGGACCTACACCTGTTTCTTCTATTGGCGGATCACAATACTACGTGAAGTTTATAGATGATTCGAAATAAAAGATTTGGGTATATTTCATGAAGCACAAGTCTAAAGTATTTGTTATTTTTAAGAAGTGGAAGGCTTTGGTTAAAAATGAAACAAATTAGAAGGTTAAATTCTTGAGATCCGACAACGGAGGCGAGTATATCAGTTCAGATTTCAAAGAATATGGTGATGTAAATGGGATCAATATGGTGAAGATTGTTCCCCGAACGCCTCAAGAGAATGGAGTAGCTGAACGGATGAATCGAAATTAAACGAACGTGCTAGAAGAATGAGATTACATACAGGGTTGTCTAAAACCTTCTGGGCAGAAGCTATCAATATTGCTACCTACTTGATAAATAGGGGACCCTCTGTTCCTCTTGAATTCGGAATTCTTGAAGAAGTCTAGAGCAATAAAAAGGTAAACATTTCTTATTTGAAAGTGTTTGGTTGTTTATCATATGTTCATATTAATGAATGTGATAGGAGCAAACTTGATCCAAAGTTTAACAAATGTTTTTCATTGATTATGGTGATATCGAATTTGGTTATCGATTCTGGGATAATAAAAAGCGGAAGATCATTCGTTGCAGAAATGTTATCTTCAATGAACATGTTCTCTACAAAAATTGTGTTGGGAAGACATCAGATGGTGATTCCAAGTTGGAAGAGACTGGAATGGTTGATTTGAGAGAATTTTCAGTTAAATATATACCGACTGTCGAAGAAGACTAGTGTGTTGTTGAAGATGAAATCATTGAGAACGTGGCCCCAGAGTCAAATCAGAAAACACCGGTTATACAGTTGAAAAGTTTGTCAAGAAATCGAAAACTAGTTGAGAGGTGGTCTCCATCTCTGAACTATATCTTATTGACAGATAAAGGTGAACCTAAATGTTATGAGGAAGCAATACAATCTGATGAATCGGTTAAGTGAGAGTCTGCGGTGAAAGATGAGATGGACTCTTTGATGTTGAATCATACTTGGGAGCTCATTGAGCTACCAAAGGAAAAGAAAGCACTTCATAACAAATGGATCTTTAGAATTAAAAAAATGATAAAACCATGAGGTACAAGGCAATGTTGGTTCTGAAAGTATTTCAGCAGAAAGAATGTATTGACTACAATGATATCTTTTCTCCAGTAGTTAAATTGATGACAATCATAACTATTTTAAGTTTGGTTATGAAAAAAGACCTTCATCTTTAACAAATGGTTGTCAAAACTGTTTTTCTTCATGATGATTTAGATGAAGAGATTAAGGTTTTAAATAAAAACAAATATTTGTAATTGGGTGTAGCTGAAGATAGATATAATAGTTGCAGCAGGAATTGCATCCAATGGATGAACGCCCGGTCTTCATCCAACGTCCAGCAGCGCTCCACACAACCCGTTATAGAGGAGGAAGCGCGCACATGCGAGGTAGCCGATCAGGAGACGACCGTTAGCTAGAACGCTAACGGACCGCTCAAACGCTGACAGAACGCCAGCAAAACGACATCATTTTGGCTTTGATCTTCGTCTTCATCGCGACGCCCTCTGGATAAGCATGAAGAACACAAATCGATTTTGGATTTTTGGAACTCAGCCATTTGTTGATGATTTTTATTGATTCAAAAGCCAAAATGATCACCCTACGATGGTGATCATTCTCCCTACAACCGTAGGCTTCGTCACTACCTACTCTAGCGAGTTGATTGAAGAATAGCCAAAATACAATAATTGTATTTTGGCTGATTCAAGCCACTAGGCTTCCCCAATCGACCTAGAGGAGTATAAATACCCCCTCAATTCATTCCAAATGTAACCTACCCACATAGACGCCTCAAATCAAATAAATTCGAAATTTGCCATTAAAACTTCAAAGCTTCGAATTTTTCGAATTTTTCGTTTAAGGCCCTCGAGCTTGGATCTTTGCATTCAGAAAACTTCCCTTAGGATCAAGGAGTGTTCTCCAATCCTTGGTAAGGTTCCAATCAATCTCTAATTCATATTTACATATTGAATTTGAAATTTTTATATTTCAAATTGCTCAAGCTTATATGCTTGTTATTTTTGGTATTTTATGGTAGAAAATTCATTCATTGATGATTTATAAACTATTTGGATATGATAGAACCGGTAAATCGATCTAAATAAAAAAAAATCAAATTCGAATTTCAAAAAACAAAAAAATGGGTTTAATGTTCTTGGGTTATTTCAATCGAATCACAGCATAGAAAGCTTCCCAACATGATTGTAAACATGTTGGGCAACTTTTGAATCATGTTCGATCCATCCCAATCATGTTTGATTAAAATCAAAAAATTCAAAAATAAATGAAATTTTGATTTCTTGAATTGGTCAAAATGAATAGCACATGTTCTTGTTTTGGTATCAATCAAGTATATGTGGTATAAGAAAGCTATTTGATAGCTCCTTTCACTTAATCAAAAACCCAAATTTTGATCACAAACTATTTTGAACAAATTGATCATCAACCAGATTGATCCATACCTTGAAATGATGATCAACATGTTCCTGGGAGATTTGTGAAGCTACCAAAGCTCTTAGATCAAAGAATTAGAGCTAAAAAACTAATTTTAAAAAATAAGTTCTTGTGTTCTTGAGGACTGAGCCCTATGAGCCTAGGACCGAGAGATCCGACCGAGGATCCTCGGTCCAGACCAAGACCAATGACAGAAAAAATAAGCTAGGATCAAGACTTAGGACCGGTGTTCTTGAGCTAGGACCGTAGCACATGACCGATGCTCTTGAGCTAGGACCGAGAGGTCCGACCGAGAATTTATATCTAGGACCGAGGGACTTGACCTCTGATTGATGTTTCTAACCTAGGACCGATAACCCTTTTAACTTAGGACCGATGTTTCTAACCTAGGATCGGTAGACTTAGCCTAGGACTGAGGACCTCCTTAGCCTAAGACTGATGAGTTTATACACCCAGACTGGTAAACCTAACTTAGGACCGATGACCTTAGTCCCTAGCTAACCTAGGACCGATGGGTCTATGCATCTAGACCGGTAAACCTAGCTCCAAACTAAACCCAAACCGATAGGTTTTTACACCTAGACCGGTAAGATCGGCTAAGGACCGAGAATTCTTAGCACCCTAACTGAGAGACTCCAGTACTCAAACCGAGAGCTCCCAAGCCTAGACCGAGGGTTTCCAGATCCAACCCATAAAATTGGATCCAAGCTTTAGGACTCTAGTCCTAAGGCTTGTTTGGTTCCATTTTAAAAATCCAAAATTATTTTTGTAACTTTAGGACTTCAAATCATTTTCAAAAAATCCCAAAAAATTAAAAAAATGCATTTTAAATATTTTGGGATATTTCCACAAAAATATTTCAACAAGAGATTGTTTGGTGTTTATTTCTAAACCCTAATATCTTTAAAAAAAAATGACTGATATTCTTCAGGTACTTCCACCATAGTTGTCATCCACAACAGACATCATCATTTAAATACTGATGTTTCAATAATTTAAATAACGCTAAACCTAGAAGCATGACTAGGACCGGAAGAATAAATGGTTAAAAAACTCAAAACGTTATATAACCGATTTTCAAAAACCAAGTTTATAAATTAGAGACCATTTTCAAATGGGTACGGAGGATATAACGCAAAAGTCATTTCTCGAGTATCACCAAATTCGAACCAAAATAAAACTCTGGTACGTGTAAAATAAATTTGTAGACGTACACATTTTTATTAATTTTTTAAAATTAATTTCCTCCTCTATCTTCAAATAAATAATATTTTCTTAAACTAATTATGTTTAATTATTTTAATCTTATTTCATAAAAATCAAATTGTCATTTGATTATAGAAAATCTCCATATTATTAAAATTTGTATGAAATTAATTAATTTTAGTTAATTTTAAAATGTTAGATATTATCAAAATCTTTTAAAAATAATGCATTATTTTAAAAATGTCTGGCTTACAAACCAAGGTTGAAACCATCGAATCTCGAGCCACTCTGGGTCTATATTGTCACGTGTCCAACGACACATACTAAGCTACGGGATTCCCATAGGTTACACTCATAAGAGATCTTTTATATTTCCCTTCTAATATGATGGTTTGAATAATTCAACAAAATCAATATATTTGTGTTATCTCTATATATCAAGTACAAAATGTTTATTTAAATCAAACTCTAATACCATTTTGTTGGAAATAAAATTTAGACATTAAATACGACAATAAATCAACCCCACCTAATAGAAACTTTATAAGCAATAAACTACCCACATAAACCAACAATATTTTATGTGGAAACATCTTCATCAAGACGTAAAAAATGAATATAAATTTCCATTCAAATCAAGCTCCACTACAATCATATATATGTTAGTATAACAACCATAAAAAAAAAAATCAACCAAAAAGAACTAAAACATTTTGATCCTAAAATAATATAATAAAACTCAAATTAGATATAAACTTAAATCACATAAAATCAAAATTTCGAAATGTTCAAACCTTAGTGCATCGGTTAAAAATGTAGAGGAACTAGTTACGAATCTCCTACAAAATTTCGGTTTAATTGGACTATATTTAGGAAAAAAGCTCACTTAGACGTATGTACTTGTACAACTAGCTCACTTAGACGTATGTACTAATAAAAGATCATTTCAACATATGTACTATCAAAAATTAGTTCATTTAGCCTCTTTTAGTAACCATGGTTAATTTTTATTTTTAAATTTATATATTTCTTAATTAAATATTAATATATTTTCTCTCCTTCTTTTTCATTAATTAAATCAGGTAATTTATTTTATTCTT
Source organism: Impatiens glandulifera (assembly GCF_907164915.1). Lineage (NCBI taxonomy): Eukaryota > Viridiplantae > Streptophyta > Magnoliopsida > Ericales > Balsaminaceae > Impatiens > Impatiens glandulifera. The sequence goes on along the minus strand of NC_061862.1, from coordinate 37,386,840 downwards.
AATTTTTTTATTATTTTAATATTAATTTCTTTTTATATGTTATCTTCCTTTTTTATTATTTTTATTTCTCATATTGCTTAAATTCTCATTTTTGAAAAATATTTAACAACTTATTTATAAATTTAATGTTTTACTGAAATATTTTTTAAATGATTTTTTCTTATTTAATTTAATATAAACAAAAATAAAATTAATAATTTTTTATTTAATTTTTATTCACAACTTATAGTAGTATTAAGTGCATTATTTTGTCTAATATTTGATTATTATTATTTTGGTTTGATGAATGAATTTTTTTTATTATTATTATTCAATTCTTAATTCTTAATTAATTTATTTTTGTGTTGAATAATTTTTATTGTTGAAAGGATTTTCATTATTATATTCAATCACTAAGACCAAACAATTTTAAAATAATTAATAGTCTATGTGAATATAAGAAAAAAGAAAAAATATAGAGTTAAAATAATTAATGATGAATGCTCATATTAATTAATGGAAAATACTTTGAATAAACCCAACGAGTCACTAAAAATCCTGTTATACATAAAAAAAAATAGCGATCATGCCCTTTTCTGACGAATCATATAGTTTTATTATTTCATCACTAAAAAAGGTTGTTAAATAAATTATAATTACAATTGAAACAATCGAAAAGGAAATATGAGTTAATATATGTTCTAAAGTTAAAAATATCATAAAAATTTGAAAAAGAGAGTCGTTTAATTTCATTACAGAATGAAAATAAGCAATTTAATTTTATTATAGAATATATTCTATCTCTTTTAGAAGAAAGCATGCCTCTACTCGGATTCGAACCGAGATGTTCTAGCACTGCTTCCTAAGAGCAGCGTGTCTAGCAATTTCACCATAGCAGCTTTATCAAACTTATAATAGCCTTTTATTAATTAATTGTCGAGATTGAAGCAATAAATCTTATTTAATATAGTATTTTTAGAAAATACTTTGATTTATTTGATTTAATTGCTAAATCAAAATAGAAAGGTTCCCCGTTGTAGGATGTCTGTTTTATTTAACTTAGGTCTTCGTGCAGCTTATGGTCTCTTGGAAATCAACTATTGTAACTAAATAGTTCTACCCCAGGATATGGGGTAGAACTGAAAAAAACTTTCTTTCTTTTTTTTTCTTTTTTAATGACTAATTAAAATAATTTTAAAAATATGACACAAAAATAGAATTGATTTTGAATCATTTTAAGTTGACACATATTCATATAGAATATCTTAACTAAAAAAAGAAGGAAACAGAAAAATTATTTTTCTACATATTTGAAGACCCAAAGGAATTCCATTTCAAATTAATTAGTTCATATCATTAAATAATAGAAATTATTAATTTTCTATTCGAAATAAAATTGGCCAACTTTTTTCCTTATTTCCTTATTTGCTTATTGCGCAAAAAAACTTTTTGAATTTCCAGTTGAAAGGGATTTTCCTAAGGAAAAGACTTTTAACGCTGTTCAATATCCTTTCCTTTTCCAAATATTTTTACGAATCCGTTTTATAGATATAGAAGTACGTTTTTTTGGAACTGCCATTTTATTTTAAAAGTAAGAGGTTTCTTATTATTCTAGTTGGATGTGAAAGACATCTGTTATTCAGAATCGTTTTTTACTATATTCTAGTATATTTTTTTTAGATAACATTTTAAAAAATTATAGACTATAAATATGTCAAAATCAAAGTAAATTTTATTATTTATTTCTTTATGATTCTTTTTTATTCAAGTTGATATCTATATAATTCACTGTGGTATAGAAATCAAATTAGTTAAACTAAAAAAAAAAAAATACCACAAGAAAAGGGTCCTCCTTTTTTATTTTTATGTAATAAAATAGAAACGTTTAACAACTCCAGCTTTCCCAAATAAAAAGCTTTAATCCTTTAAATTTTATTAATTAGTCAAGCTTGAGAAAAAAAATATGGATTGTTTTCATTTTTGAATTCGAATGAAACTAGTGATTAATTAAAGTACACATAGCTTGCTAAACATAATTTTTTATCAATTTTGGATTTATGTACAAAAAAAAATAGAAAAAAAAGGTGAAGTTTATATAAAAGAAAGTAAGGGAAGGGGTATTCTAGCCCTTTCTTTATCTTTAATTTTTTTTTACTAGTAATTTAGTCATATTATTTGACTAACCGAAACTTCTGGATTTGTAAATATTTCAAGTATTTAGAAAAACGCAGAAATAATAAGTAAGAATAGAAAATTCGTAAAATTGTAGTTATAGTTTATCTCTTGATTTTTAATTAATTCTTTCAAAAGAAATAAGATCTGATGAATTGGAAACAATTAATTAAGAATTCTTTTTATAGAACATACATATCAATATGCGTGAATCTTACCTTTTATTCCACTTCCAGTTCCTATATTAATAGGAGTCAGACTTCTTCTTTTTCCAAGGCAACAAAAAGCCTTCACCGTATATATATATAAAATAAAATTAAAATAATCAATAATAAATGCTCATATAGAAATAATAAAAAAGATAAAAAAAAAATAGAGGGTTCATTTATTAGTAAAAGGATTGAGAGAGAAAATATATTAATATTTAACTATTAAATATATAAATTAAAAAATAAAAATTAATCATGGTTTACTAAAAAAAAGGCTAAATGAGCCATTTTTTTATATTAGATACATTTAAATGACTTTTTAAATTAATCATAACTTCTGCCTTATTGAAAAAAGTATTTTTTACATTAAAATTATCAATTAGAATGTTTATTTATTTTTTGATAAGAATCTATTAAAAGATTGGATACATATCTACATATTCTCTAACTTGACATTCTTAAGCATGTCTATCCAACCCTTTGAACAACCCGTAATGAAACTATACATTACCAGCCATTTGATATTGAAAGAAACCATCCCAAATTTTGAACACATACCAATATCAGATATGTGAATTCGTTTGCGAGGAACTCAATCATAGTATATGCATAGTTAGATTATTTCACTAATTAAACTCCTAGTAGTTATTGAAAACTCAACTATCTTGTCTCTACAAGGCATTACCGTAATCAAGTGCAATCAAAGTTATCGATTTTGGTAGTACCACAAAGAACACAACTACCTTGTTTCTACAAGGCATTACCGTGCACCTGAAGTTATACTTGGTAAATGGTTATTGACAATTTATACAATTTGTATTACAGGAGATTGGCACTCTGTAGGGGATGCATCTGTTCATCAGTTTCAAGGGATTGGAACTCAATTGAATTCTTCTGATTTTTCCTTTTGAGAGGATGTCACCCTGTAGGATTCATCTGTTCACAGTTTCAAGGGATTGACACTCAATAGGATTAATCTGTTCATCAGTTTCAAGGGATTGGCACTCAATAGGATTCTTCTGATTACCCTTTTGAGGAGATTGGCACTTTGTAGGATTCATCTGTTCATCAGTTTCAACAGATTGGCACTTTGTAGGATTCATCTGTTCATCAGTTTCAACTGATTGGCATTCAATAGGATTCTTCTGATTGTCATTTTGAGATTTCTCCTCATTTTCTAGCAACTTTAATCTCTCCCTCTGCCACGGCTCAAAATTAGACATGAAAAGAGAAAAAGGGTGAGAGAATTGTTATGATAATGGAAATAATGACCAACTACCTCCCTTTTATAGCTTCCCCCTTGCCAGATTCTCTTGGCCTTCTTTCGCCTAGAACTTCGACTGGGGACCTGAAAAGTTGAATAATCAATCGATTGGCCATAAAACATAGTGATGTTGATAATGACCACCATGAAACATATTTAATAAGATGCAAAAGCTGTTTTGTTATGACATCTAATATCCATAACATGATCCAAAAAAATCTACACAATAATATGGATAATGATACGGAAAATAATTTGCATACCAACTGAAAGAAAAAAAAAAAGTAACACTAAAATCAGGATCATGGATTGAGAAAATGTTTCAGATCATGATCCAAAAAATATATACCAAAGGGAAGAAAAGAAATCACTTTCAAGTTTAAACTTTTGCAGTTTTCCAGTGAGTTTGTGGTCTTAAATCAGGGTAAATACCAGTTTCCACAACAACCAATCTTCATCATCGTCATTTGAAAATAAGACCATTGAATTACAATACTCTATTACCAACTTCTACCAGTGCATTTGAAAATTGATATTAATCAAACCTATTTCATGTCCAATATTGACATACTTAGCCATTTTACATGACATTGGAGACCGGGGGAATGTGTAATTGTGCAATATCCCATAATTATCTCCATATATACCAAGGAATACAAAGCTCACATGTCAAAAGTCATTAGGCAACATAACCAGGAGTATTTAGGATTATTTTCGTACCTTTTGAGCCGAAGCAGGTTTATCATCTGAATTCTTGATGACTGCGCCATTTCCTTCCGGGTGATTAACACTACAAAATAGAGAATGTACAAACATATCTCATTAGCAAAAAGTGCAAGCCTAGCGTTGAAAACACATGCATGATGCATATACTTTTTATCTCAGCACCACATATCTACTACAATGAAATTAGACAAAAATGATAATCTGAAAATTAAGCCTTGTTAGCTTTATCTTTTGCCTAACAAGTCAAATATTTAAGAACATATTTTTACACCATATTTTTAGATCAAATAAAATGTTATGGATATATAGAATGAAAATGTTCAATGGCAGCTTAAACAATTGGAAGAACGCAACCTTGCAAACAAATTAGTCTAGGAGGTAAAATGAATGTTGCCTCTTCGATTTTAGATTGTAAGAACTGCTAAAATCATAAAAACAATTGCTACAAAATGAAGGGAAAAAAACTACATAATCAATTTGTGTTCTCTAAATAAGCTAGTAGAAAAATACCATGAAACAAAAGAAAAATCAGGAGGTGCAATTTCAGGTTTACATAGAAGCAGCCAAAAAATGAAGGAGTGTCTACCACTTTGTCCTCTTTGAGGACTTATCCTTTGGGCTTTGAGCACAAATGAGTTCATTTTCAGTTGTTGGTATATTCTCATAATCATACTTATCCTCCTTACTAACATTGATTTCAGACTCTTTGGTGAACATGTTGCAATTTCTCTTCTTGCTACATACAAGATACAATGTGATTCAATGGCAGCTTCGTAGTGTACTATGTACTTTAGAACTTAAAACTGTTTCAATAAACTAGTATTCATCACTCCATTCAAGCATGGAATACAATGTTAATACAAACAATGCAGTGAATCTCATAACTATTAACAGCTTTATCAAACGACTATGATTATAGATACAACAAACGGAGCTCTACGAAAGAGATAATGGAAAACGTACAGATAGTATGACGCCATTAGAGCATTTATGAGCGAGTTGAAAAGCATGAATGAGATGAGAGATGGTCTGGTGTTGAGGATCAAGTAGAATCCAGCTTTGTTTCAGTCCCTCCGATTTCTGTAATGTGGTCAACATGTGACCATCTTAAAACGCCACTCGAAGTCTTACTCTCCCCGAGTCCCCATGATTCAAGGAATGCAAATGCCTGTGCATGCCTTCATGAAGAAGAATTAACTAATTGTTATTTCCTGTTAATGTCAGTTTATTATTTGTTATTAACAGTTACTAACTTACTATCATATTTGAATTACTTGTTTGGGATAGAGTTTAGGGTACAATTTGTAACTGAAATAACTTCAAATACTTATTATTAGAATAATTAAGTTTTTTGTGACACAAATACTAAAAATACTCAAATTGACCACATTTGGAAACGCACGGAACTAGATCTGGATTTGGGGAGAAATAACGGTATCATATTTGTTAGGCAGTGAAATATGCATTCCCTAATTTCATTTTATTACGATAGAATCTTTGTTTCTATCTTTATCATCGATTTTTCTTTTTGGATAATCGATTCCTTGTAAACAAGAAACATAATTTTATTAATTAAATAATAAATAATTTTAAAATTAATAATATTTAAAAAAATAAAAATATTACTTAACTTATATATTTATATATTATATTTATGTTGTAAATGTTGAAAAAGAAAAAAAAAATTATTAATAGAGTTAAAAAAAGTTAAATGAAAGGTTAAAGAAATGAAAAAAAAAAATATATTAATATAGCTAAATTTTATGTTGAAAATGAAAGAGGACGTAGAGAGAAATAATATTTTGTTATTAAAAGAAAGGTTGAAGATAAAGAATAATAAAAAAAAAATATTAAAAAGGAAAAAAAACTCATAGACGTATAGAGTAGGTATTTATACAAGTAAAACTAGTTCATTTAGACGTATAACAAATAACATCATTTAAACTTACCTGTTATAAAAAATATGCTAATTTAGTTTCTTCTAATAAACAAAATTAATTTTTATTTTTTAATTTATATATTTATTAATTAAATATTAATATATTTTCTCTAATTCTTTTCATTAATTAATTAATTTTTATTTTTTTTTTTATAAATTTCTTATTATTCATATATGAGTATTTATTATTGATTATTTTAATTTTATTTTTATATTTATAATTATCTATATTAACATTCATCATTAATTATTTTAACTTTTTATTTTTTTATTTTTTTATGTATTTTTCTTATATTAATATTAATTATTAATTTTTTTAATTTTTTTTGTCTCAATAATTATATATAATAGTGACTTATCCAGTTATCCTTAACAACAAAATCCTTCAACATAAAATAAATTAATTAAGAATTAAGAATTAAATAATAATAACAACTCATTCATCAAACAATAAAATAGTAATAATTAAATATTAGACAAAAACAATATTTCTTACTATTATTATAAGTCATGAATTAAAAAATAAATAAAAATTATTAATTTTATTTGTGTTCATATTAAATTAAATAAGAAATAAACTCTTTACAAAAATAAAACAAAATTCATAAACAAATTGTGAAAATCTCTTAAAAAATTAGAATTTGAGAACTAAGAAAAATAAAAACGATAAAAAATGAAGATGTAATAAAAGAAAGAGAAACTAATATATATAAAAAAAACATTTATGAATGAAATAAATTTAGGAGTGATAGGGAGAAGGAATTTGAGAGAGTATATAAGAGAGATTGACAAAGAGTGAGAAAGAGATAAGAGAAAAAAAAATTGTTCATTTTTCAGCTAATCAAATTTGCATCACCCAAAAAATTCTCTTTAAAATTTCATCTCCCAAATTCTCACTCTCAATTATTAATGAACATATTTCATTAATGAATATATTTTTGATAATATGTATGTTTAAATGAATTTTTATTAGTTCATACGTCTAAAATGAGTTAGTTTTAAAAATCCATATGTCTAAACAATTTTTTTCATATTAAAAAATTAAAATTTGAGTGGAATATATAGATAATAACAAAACAAATGATTTAATTGCCATAATGTTGGTCTACCACATGGTAGGTATTTCAAAGGTGTCAGTAGTGATCCTTATAAAAAAAATATTTTAGTTTTAATATTAAAATAGTCAAATATCCGGGTTTGAGTTTCACACATTCTTTGTTCTTGACTCTAAACCCAATCAGATACTTTTTTCCTTCTACGTGCTTGACCCCGATTTAAAATACTTGAACCCGACTATTGGATACCTATGAATATCACGGTATATGAGTATACATTGTCAATTCATAGGTTTAAGAAAAAAAATTATTTTAAGTTTATTTAAAAAATATTTATTTTTTTATTAAGATATTAATTTAGATAAAATCATATTTTTAAATATATTTTTATTATATATATATTAATTTAATAATATTTAAAATTTAATTTATAGTTCAGTTTTAATTATTTAATACAAACTAATGAATTTAGAAACTCTTAACTTTATGTTCTTGTTTTGAATGATCAAACTTTATTTTAAGTGTTTTTTTAATGTTAATCTAATTAAAGATTTTAAGGTGATAAATTGTTAACCAAAATATTTTATTATCTAAATTATATTTTAAGAAGTTAAATATATTTAAAAATAATAATGGTACGATCAAGACATTCAGTCTTTTCATAGACAATTTATAATTCAAAATAACTTAAAATGCAGTAAATATTACATCAAATAATAACTCATCTTTAATTTAAAATTTTATTTTCAAATAAAAAATAATATTCTCTTAATATTCATTTTTACATCAAATTTTTAAACTTTTTTAATATTACCTTTATCAACTTTATAAATTGAATCATAATATTTCTTCAAACCCACGCCCATTAGAAAAAATTATGATAAAATTAATTATAGATCAATAATTTACACACATAAAAAAACATATTAAACATCATTAAATGAACGCAAATTACACTCAGGACGGCTCAAGAGTTGGGAGGTTCAATGCAAATTAAAATTTTGTGGCCCCAAAATTAAAATAAATATAATAGTTGTATATTTTATCAAAAACATATCAAATATACAAATTAAATATATAACTAGATCATTGATTTAAAAAAAGAAAAAAAAATATCTATAGTGGTACGTATTGATATGCTTTTGGTGATTTTGAAGCATTTTTTAATAATATTTGTGATATATTAAATATAATGTTTCTATAATGAAAAAATATGATAGGTATTTTAAAATGAGAAGAAATTATGAAGATAAACATAAGAATAAGAAAAAAAATTAAGAGTATTAAAATGTATACTCAAAAATGATTTTCAGGTTAGGATATAAATTTATGATAAAAAAAAATTAAAATATTAGAGACGTAAATACCGTTACAATATAATTAGGGTTAGTGATATAAAAGAGTTCTAATAAAGATAGATAAAAAATAAGTCTAATATTAAAGATAAAAACATGTTATAAAAAATAATAAAATTATTTATAAATTATAATATAAAAAAAAGTGAATATATTATTATATTATATATAATATAGAAAAAGAAATAAGTAATATATTATAATATAATATGAAGAAAAAAAAATATTATTATACATAATATAGAGAGAAAAAATTATAATATTATAAAGAAATAAATATAAAAAGAATATGATATTAATTATACTGTAAAACGGATTATTTATAACTTATAATATATAATTAATAATATTATATACTAAAAATTAAAAATTTGGAAGTCCTATAAAATGGGGGCAAAAAATTTGGAAGTCCTATAAAATGAGGCTTGCAATTGCATTGATTGCATAGCAAATTATAAGAAAATTACATAAAAAGTTAAAAACAAACATTATTAAAAAATTACACAAAAACAAATATTATTAAAAAATTACTTCGTACACATAAATGATGTATACGTATTCTTCCCATAAATGATCAATTAATACATTATGAAGTGCAACGTGAGTTTCTTTATTTTTTATTTTTTCGAAATGATATAAAATTTTGAAATCAATTATTTTCATCTATCATCATTTTAACCTCCGGCGAAAGCGTTTCCATTTCAATTTCAATAGGTGCACTAATGTCACGTTCATCCTCAATAATCATGTTATGCGAAATTATACATGTAGTCATTATATCATGCAACATTTCGTTTTTTCAACACCGTACCAGTCATGCTACAATTGCAAAACATGATTGAAGAACTCCAAATGCACGTTTAACGTCCTTTCTATATGTTTCTTGTTTCATTACAAAATATTTTTTTTGGATCACATGGCTCATAATTTTTTTGCACTGGTAGACTATTTCGTATATATGCTATCAACTAAATAATAGTCCATATTATATTCTTTTCTTTGGATTACATAATGAGTTGGAGGAGAAATACATTGAGTTAGATTCGAGAACATAGTTTATATCGTTGTTGGTGCCTGGAAAACCGAAATTCGCATGTTATATTCAAAGATCATAATTTGCTATAGCTTCAAGAATGATTGTAAGTTTTCCACTACGGTCTGCATATTGCTCGGTTCACGCGGTAGGACAATTTTTCCACTTACAATGCATGCAATATAAATTGTCTAACATTTTAGAAAATCCACGTTTCTTGTCAGTATAGAGAAGTCTAGAAATAGTATTTGTTGTTGACCTTTTAAGATAACGTTCGTTAAATATTTCAACCACAGCTCGAAAAATCTTTGCATTCTTTCAATTGCATTAGACTCTCCATTTTAATATACTAATATGTGGCGTCTGCTGGAATATCATATGACAACATATGAAAATTTGATGTTATTTTTTTCATTGGAAATCATCCAAGTTTACATGTATTGTTCGATCGTTGTTGGAAGTAACTATTATGATCTTTGTTTGTGTCAACAATTTGAAAGAGCAATGAGCGAGACATTCGATATCTCCAACGAAACATGGTCTTGTTGTACAATAAATTATTTGAAAATTAATCATTGTACAACCTACGATCAACAATCTCTCGATCATGATTGATAACAATATGTTTAGGAATTGAACCACAATGTAATATTTGGTGGCTTTGTTGTTCAAAAAGTTGTTGGATGAACATGTTGTTATTAGTGATAGCACGATATACCATTTCTTGTTTTAAAAAAAAACGTTTATGATCATCTTATTATCATCATCCTCTAAAGAAGAAGATGAATCACCAACGTTGAAATTCATTTGAGAAAATTGATGTTTTGGATAAGATAATATATGTTATAAGTTATGAGTGACTTAATAATATAGTGATAATAGGTTATGTATTTATAGTAATAAACTTTGTAGTGTGTAGTCATTTCGTGTCAGATGTGTTAATAAGCGTAATAAATTTTGTAGCGTGTAGTTATTTCGTGTCAGATGTGTTCATAATTGTGATAAACTTTATAGTATGTAATTATTTTTGTGTCAGTTGTGTTGATAAGCGTAATAAACTTTGTAATGTGTAGTCATTTCGTGTCAAATGTGTTGATAATTGTGATAAATTTTGTAGTGTATACTCATTTTCATGTAAAATGTGTTGATAAGCGTGATAAATGTAGTGTGTAGTCATTACGTATCAAATGTATTGATAAACGTAATAAACTTTGTAGTGTGTAATTGTGATAAGATTTGTAGTATGTAGTCATTTCGTGTAAGATGTGTTGTTAATTGTGATAAAATTTATAGTGTGTAGTCATTTTAGTATTAAATGTGTTGAGACTTTAACTATAAATAGACATAGAGTGGTAAAATATAATTCACTATATCTCACTATTTTAATTTTATCGAATACATTTACCTCAACTTTTGTTAAAAATATTTATTTGATCAATGAGTTTATATAGAAATTTCTAAAAATCAAATTATTAAAGTGTATCAATCAAATGATCGATTGTGATCTCGTGTAAAGGAAATATTTCAATGAAAAAAAATTAAAATAATGAGAAATTCGTACTAAAAACGTTGTATTGTTTTTTTTTTTTTTTTTTTTTATAATATCAAGTCTTGTCTGCATTTTAATTTATTTCATGTATTTTTTTTCTCACTAACATTGCTTTAATAATATTTTAAAATATGAAATATTATTTTTTATTATATAACTATAATATTTTACTTCTTTATCTTAACAATAAGTTAAAAAAACAGATCAAATAAACTCCAAGAATAGTGGAAAAGAAGATATTTTAAAATTACATTTTCTTGTAAAAGAAACCTAAATGTATAAAGTTATTTTAATCTAAAGAACTCTAAACTTTTAACACTAATGATAATTATAACCTGTAAATTAATAAGATCTATTTATGTTCATTCATTCAAATCTAATCTATGTTTAATTCCAAACAATATAAGATGAGATTAATAAATTGGCATTTGATGTCAAACATTTACATTTGAAGATGGAACTGGAAGAAGCTTCATAGAATCGTATCAACAGAGACTGAAGCTTTGATCCAGATTCTCTGAAATCACACGGACTTTGCAGTATAGGAGTGGAGCACAGTGGTAAACTGGCGTCCAGTCCGAATCGAGCGATGGCGGAGTTCCGCCACTCGACCTCCCTAGGAAACCGAGCCACTTCGTCTCCGATGAAGCGGGATGACGAATCTTCTCCATTCGTTCCCGACAGACAGTCCGACACCGAGACTTATGATCGTCATTCTAAAGATCGAGTCCGTTCGTTGTTATCCAATTTTCACTTTATGTGGTCCTACTTTGGTGAGGAAAGTAGGTTTCAGCCTCAAAATTCGAAGATCTCACTTCTCTTGATCTTCTTTACTCTTCTCATTGGCTTGGTTTCAATCATTTCGTTCCTCAGTCGTATAGTAAGTACTCTTCGTTTTCATTCTTTGACCAATTTAGGAAGGCCTAGGACTAGAAAGAACAATTCCATTTTTTCATTAGATTTCGCAACTGACGCGCAGCTGTTGCTGAGCCACTGAGTAATTACGTGGCCTAGGACTAGATTCTGGCACTTGTTTTCTTAAATGTATGCATATGGAAAGCTTCAAAAATATTTTATTTTAAACATTCCTACATAGTGTCTCTTCTCTGATGCTCAAGGTGTTTGCTTCCAGTTTCACTGAGTAATGCCAATGATCTCTGTATTTGCTTTTACCAGTCATGAGCTTGTTATTTCACTTTGATCTTACCATATATGGAAGTTTCTCACTGATCAGACTGGATTCGCTTCAATGTTCTTTCTCGCATCTTATATTAACAGTGCTATTATGTTCATGATCAAAGGATTAGATAAATGTCACATTAGCGGTCACACTTTTCTTAGTATATTGTTGTGAGTATCATATCATGGAACTCAACATATTTTCTTCATTTCCTTTGCAGAATTCCCCTTACTTGTGCACAAAAGAAGGCATTGTTCTTCACTGCCCTGGAGTAAGTTATTTAGATCAATATTCTTGACATTGTTATTTCACCCGAATCTTCTTGTAACTTCTTCCATGTCTGTTGCCTTTGGCATCCACTAGGTTAAGGAGCCAGCCTCGCTTTGGGAGAACCCTCATTCAGCCACCACTTCATGGAAGCCCTGTGCAGAGCGGCGTGTTGGTGCAATTTCAGGTTTTTGGGTTGAAATACATCTAGTCATGAATTCGTTAATAGTTTCCACAAAAGAGAAACAAATTATTCCATTTGTTAGACAAAGTCAGGTCTCATTGCAAAAGATTATAATTTGCAAGATACTGATCTGTTATGAGCACCCATAAGTGGGTTTGAGCTAGAATTTGGATTGTATGAGGAATATAAACTCTTGGTGTGAATGATTGAACTTTTTCTATAGTAAGTACTAAAAATATAAACTTGGACTAGATAAGGGTTTCTAATTAGGCTATGAGCCTATTGATGAGCAATTCACATTTCATGTCTTATGTTGCATGGTTCATATCTTGCAGCACATAAATTTGTTCTTAATATGTTACTGGATCATTAATTGTTGCACTAGCTCAGAAATTATTCTGTAACTATTTGGAGAATTTGTCCTCTCTTTAAATTTTGTTCTAAAGGAATTCAAGCAAAATTTTGGTCTTTATGCTAATGCAATAAAGCTTTGTTTAATCTCTCCCGCTTCTTTTGCTTTCCGCAGATGTTGTGCAAGAGAATGAAACAAATGGATACATATTTATACATGCTGAAGGTGGTCTTAACCAACAGAGAATAGCAGTATGTTGATTGGTTTCTAATATTTTTCCAACTGAGAAGTTTTCTCCATTCTCCCTTTAACGGTCTATTTAACTGTATGCTTATTTTATTTTTTATCGCTCTCATATATAATTGTCAGAAATTTTGCCAATATAGGATTTGACCAATTTTTAGGTTTCCGTATTTTCACCTTGAAATTTTCTCAACCACACCATATATAATCGTTGTACTAAGTATGTTAGTTGTTATGTTTGTATCATGTTATAATTGCTTTATTGTATAAGGTTTTATTAAATCTCATTAACCAACTGAGCATACTTCTTTGGTATGGCCTGTATAGTGAGGCCGCAGGTTCAGCTTGCATGAGTTTTGTTTGTTCATGAAAGGGCTTGTATTCAAGTTCAACCCTTGAGTAATAAGAAACAATTCAAAATTTAACCTTCTTAGTTACTCGTTAAAAATGGGCTGGACTCTTATTTCGTTGTTTCCTTCAGTCAAAAAGTAGAGTTACTATCAACATCTACTTGTATGCAGATCTGCAATGCTGTTGCTGTGGCCAAAATCATGAATGCCACCCTTATTTTGCCTGTCTTGAAGCAAGATCAAATATGGAAAGATCAAACGTGAGTTATTTTGATTTAGCATGACCATTACCATGACTTACTATAATGATTTAGCATTTCTTGTTGACTTGCTCGTAATATCTCATATTTCTATATTTGCCTACATGTTGTCATGTTGGTATATGCTAAATGACGAGTCATTGCTTCATTTGGAAACACCAAATAAATCACTTTTCTCATTCAAATGTGGATTCAGAGCTGATCAAATTTGAAAATGGGGATATTAAAAATTCATTGACGGTTTCTCTATCAGATTCATATCCGGATCCAGATTCAGAAACAAAGGGGTCTCCAATATAGGGTCATTCATGTCTTAAAGGAACTCTCTTTTCTCTAACCTTCTTCATAATGATTGATGTGCATACCATTCTAGGCTTTTCTTTAGGGACAAACAGTCAAGAGATGCTCCTCTATATTTATATTACACTGTGTTCTATATATTTACAGGAAATTTGAGGACATATTTGATGTTGATCATTTCATTGACTACTTGAAGGACGATGTACAAATTGTTCGTGATATTCCTGACTGGTTTACTGACAAGTCAGAGTTATTCACCAGTATTAGGTGAGGTAGTAGTCTATGATTTTAGTGCTCATTAACTGATGTTTTGGTATCGGAAAGGGTTTAGGTCGAATATTAGCACATCAATACTGGCTAGGTGCATGCTTTATATCTGAAATGTTTGTGCTCATATGTTAGGCGGACAGTCAAGAACATTCCGAAATATGCCCCAGCCCAGTTCTATATTGACAATGTTTTGCCTCGGATTAAAGAGAAGAAAGTAATGTCCCTTAAACCTTTTGTTGATCGACTTGGGTAAGTTGTGGACTCTTTTTGCAAGATAATTCTCAAGGAAAATGAGCATTTTATAACTGGTCAATTTGATCTCAGGTATGATAATGTTCCTCCAGAAATCAACATGTTAAGATGCAGGGTAAACTATCATGCACTAAAGTTCCTTCCAGAAATTGAACAGATGGCTGACTTACTAGCATCACGAATGAGAAACCGCACAAGCGGTTCAAATCCTTACATGTACAAAAATAAACTTTTATTTCTGAATCTTGACTCAATCAGTAGTGTGGTCAATTTTTTGACAAATATATCCAAATACTTGATCAAACAGGGCTCTCCATCTTAGGTTTGAGAAAGGGATGGTTGGGCTGTCCTTTTGTGATTTTGTGGGGTCAAGAGAGGAGAAGTCTCAGATGGCATTGTACAGACAAAAAGAATGGCCTCGTCGGTTCAAGGTGCTCCTGTATTTTTATATAATATATATTTTTTCCTGGTTTCCATCTAAAACAAAATTACCAATTCGATTATCCTCCTGCAGAATGGTTCCCATCTATGGTCATTAGCACTGCAGAAGCGGAAGGAAGGTCGCTGCCCTCTTGAACCAGGGGAAGTAGCCGTGATTCTTCGGGCAATGGGCTATCCAAAGGAAACCCAAATCTACGTTGCTTCTGGTCAGGTTTATGGTGGTCAGAACCGGATGGCGCCCCTAAGGAATATGTTTCCATATCTAGTAAGATACTTATATCTCTGCCATTCAAATTGTTCACTTAGGGCTTGTTTGATGTGGTTTATTTGGACTTAATCCAAATAAACTATTATCTCATTACCAATCACTTCATCAAATCATTCAAATCATAAACTAAAATACCAAAATAGACTCACTATATTCTTTATAATATTGGCCCATTTGGCTCCATTTTCTTGTTTCTGGGTCTTGATTTGGATCTAGACGAAAAACTATCAATAAATTACAGAATATAGTCCATTAGAGCTTGTTTGATCTTGGGTTATTTGGATTATTTCAAAATAATCCTCTATCACATCACACAATAATCAACTCACTAAATTAATGAATCAAATTACCAAAATACACTTAAATTTTTTTTATAAACATTAAATTTTAAATAAAAAAGATATTTTAGTAGTTTAACCCAAATAATCCATTTTTTCGTCAAACAAGATTTTGAAATCGTAACTTTTCTTCTTCTTTCAAATAACCCAAGATCAAACAAGCTCAAAGTTTTGCTTTTGAGCCACATTAAATATTTGACAAAAAGAAAGTGCTTACAAAAATGTTTGTTTTTTTAAAAGGTGTTTGCAAAGAAATTATTATAGATTTTTCATCTAGATTTGGATCTAGAACCTAAGGAATTTTAATTGGGCCCAATATTGTAAACATCAACTAAGGAATTTTCAGTCATTTTACCCAAATATACCAGTTTTTACCAAAATAATTACTAATGATATTTTAATAATTTTACCAAAATAAAGGTGACAAAGGAGGAACTGGCGAGCAAGGAAGAGTTGGATGGATTCAGGAAACATGTAACTAGCTTGGCAGCTCTAGACTTCTTGGTTTGCTTGAAATCGAATGTGTTTGTGATGACACATGGGGGAAACTTTGCGAAACTGATAATTGGTTTCCGAAGGTACATGGGTCATCGTCAAAAATCCATAAAACCGGATAAAGGACTGATGTCAAAATCTTTAGGGGACCCTTATATGGGTTGGGCCAACTTTGTAGAAGACGTCGTAGTCACTCACCAGACTCGAGCTGGTTTGCCTGAAGAAACTTTCCCCAATTATGATCTGTGGGAGAACCCTCTTACTCCCTGCATGTGTAAAGCGTGAGTTAGTTTCCAAATCTTACCGACAATATATTAATACTGGTGAGGGTAGAAGATGTTTTAAGGAAATTTGAGTGTTAGAGGTATAGGTTTGTTTGTGAGATTTCTTCTGTCACGGATATATATAGTTGCAATTTTGTATCATTAATGATTAGCTTCATTTTCTTTATGTCATTCATTAAAGATATTTGTAAATCCAGACTACTCTTTGATTAACCATTTTCACTTGGTTATTATTCTCTTGGCTTCTTACTCTTGTATCAGGGATTGTAGTTAGTCTTTGTATGGAAATAAAAATGGATTCAAAATGATTTGTTTATGGATTGCCAGTCATGTATTCCGAGAGATGACGTAAACAATAAACAGAGATTATATCATAATAGCATATACATTATAGACATTAGTTTATATATATCATTCACATTAATATTCCGTTGTTTAATTGCAAAATTATATATTTAAAAATGCAAACTGGTAAAAATCGTCATCTCTTTTAAATAAAATCAATAAAATGTCCTCCATAAAAAAAATAAATGATTTTCCTTTTTAATGAAAAATCCATTAGAAAATTTATTAATGATTCTTTTAAGTAGTATTTTATTGATCTTTTGAATTTAGTTAGAATGGGTAGATTGGTTCTTAATAATGAGACAAAATTGCTAGCCTTCATTTAATAGTTTCTTCTAAAAATAAATTTGGATGTGACCATTCTTCTTATATGATACTTTCTTAATTGTTTGAAGTACTCATTAATTATGCTTACTAATATACTTTTGTTTAAAAATATTAAATATTAATATTCCATGCAAAATCAAAATCAGATAAAAGGATACTAGTTTAAAAAATATTAAATATTTATGCTTCATTTAGGTAATTAGGTTGTCTTTTTTCTTTTATGTTGTTTTGCAAGAAACAAACTTTAGAGTAGATTGAGGAAGCATAGATAATGCTCACATTCTTCACCTAAGAACAAAAACCCGAAAGTGAAAACAATCTTTCAAGGTATTATCTCTAGACTCTACCCAAACGAGCACAGATGAAGAAGGCCGTTGCTATCTTCTTCTTCTCCTTCATTTTCCTCTGTCAAAGGTATGACCTTTTATATGTTGATTGAACTAAAAACAATATGGAAATATGTTATACCCAATTCATGATTACCAATTTTAAGTAGAACTGAACTTGATTTGATAAAAAAAAACGATGGTCTAATTGTAGGGTATTTGCTGATCGTGCTAGCTTTCCGCCAAGAGGTTGGAACTCTTATGATTCCTTTTGCTGGACAATCTCAGAAGAAGAGTTTTTGGAGAATGCAGCTCTCGTATCACAGAAACTCAAAGCTCATGGATATGAGGTCATCAAATTTCAGTATAGAATTTTTTTCAAAAGGAATCATTAACTGTTAAATTTTTAAAAACTTTATGTCCAATGGGTTTATGCAGTACGTTGTCCTCGATTATCTGTGGTATAGAAAGAAAATCAATGGAGCCTACACTGATTCAGAAGGATTTGATGTAATTGATGAATGGGGAAGGATGATGCCTGACCCAAATAGATGGCCTTCATCCAAAGATGGGAAAGGTCTTTCTGAAGTGGCTAAGAATGTTCATAATATGGGTTTGAAGTTTGGTATTCATGTCATGAGGGGTTTAAGCAAGCAAGCTTTCAATGCAAACACACCCATTCTGGATATTGACAAGGTGTTTCTATGGATACAACTTTTTTTCAATACTCAAATCATTCTAGAACTAGAAATTGTAGTTGGCTTTGTTTGAGCACAGGGAAGTGCTTATGTTGAGGATGGAAGGATATGGTATGCGAAGGATATAGGTTTGACGGAGAGGGCTTGTGCGTGGATGAGTCATGGTTTCATGAGTGTGAATACGAAGCTCGGTGCTGGAAGAGCCTTCTTGAGGTCTCTTTATCTACAGTATGCAGATTGGGGCATCGATTTTGGTATGTGGATGTCAAATGGTTGAAATTTTTATATGTCAGTTATGCTTGAAAAATGGTCCATGTTTAGACAATATTTTGGTTATATTTTTAAAGTAAATTAGAATTGAGTGAAAGCTATGATTGAGTCGGTTGTTTTTCGACAGTAAAACATGATTGTGTATTTGGCGATGACTTGGATATAGATGAAATATCAACTGTATCCGAGGTATGCAGATACTACTACTAAGTTTTTATTTTTAAACTTTTTACTTTGCAGAATCATAATTTTTTTTTTCTATGTAGGTTTTAAGAGGATTAAAACGTCCTATATTGTATTCACTTTCTCCTGGAACCAGCGTGACACCAGCAATGGCAAAACGTGTAAATTGTTTAGTCAACATGTATAGAATAACCGGGGATGATTGGGACACTTGGCTGGATGTAGCATCACACTTTAACATTACAAGGTGGATTAAATCATTTGTATGCAAACGAGTTTATTTCTGATTTTGTTTTTTTTTTTTCATTTTCTATGCTTCATTTGTTGCACAGAGACTTCTCAGCTGCTAACATGACAGGAGCAGCAGGTTTGCTCGGAAAGTCATGGCCTGATTTGGATATGCTACCTCTCGGTTGGCTCACAGATCCAGGTCATATTTCTTTATTTGATCAAAATGGCTTCTTCAGAAGAGATCACTGGAAAAGCTCGCTATTAACAAATTATTTGGTTTTGGAATTGCGTTGTCTAAGCAGTTTTACTGAAATTTTGTTTAATTTTTATTATGATTTGGTTTGTATATGCACTCCAGGGTCTAATGAGGGTCCACACAGAAATGGAAGACTTACTCTAAATGAGCAAAGAACCCAGGTTAGAAAAACTAACCCCGGATTGGAAAATTCTACATTTATTAACTGTATGAATCTTGTTTCTTCTTCTATAGATGACTCTGTGGTCTATGTCGAGGTCCCCTCTAATGTTTGGAGGGGATATGAGAAAACTGGACAAAAACACACTTGCTCTAATTACTCATCCTACCCTCCTGGAAATAAATTCTTTCAGCTCAAACAACATGGAGGCAAGTCTGTTGATTAAGTTCAAAAGGACGAGAGTAAAGGAATTATAATCTTTTATATTTATACAGTTTCCATACGTTACTGCCTCAATTTCAATCCAATTTGGAGACCAAAGCATGGAAAACACGAATTTGGGAGAAAGACGTGTTTTCTCTTTATCTAGCTGCACTAACGTTGATGCAAAAAGCTGGACATCTAAATCCCTAGATGATGACACTTTACGAGTCTGCTGGAATGATGGAGGCTCGAGCGGTGATGAGGAAGCTTTCTGTCTATACAGGAGAAACCCGGACATGGAATTGTAATGATTCAATCTCCTTTATTTATGTTGGTTGGTTTATTAACATTGATAATGATCTTTCCTTTTTTCCATGGTGTTGAATGAATCAGTGAGGATGATGATGAGAAGGTGATGATGAAAGAGCGGTTAGAAGGAAAGATGCAGTTGTTAGCACGGAATCAAATGGATATGTGCTTGAATGCTTCTCCGAGGAGAAGATTATACTCCAAAGAGATTGGAAGAGGTTCTTTTTCGCCTTGCAAATGGGATGCCAACCAGGTAAAAAGTGGTAAAGTATATAGATTTAAATCGGAGTTTCTTTGTTTTTTATCAAAAGTTGAAGTTTTGTATAGATGTGGGAGTTGAACTATGATGGTACCCTAAGGAACAATTACTCTGGACAATGTGCCTCAATGAGAACAATAAAAGGCAAGCCATTTAAATATCAGAAAAATCATTAGTTCGGAAATAGTCTATTCTTTTATTGTTTTTGGGTGGGAACAGTTAAAGCAACTGCTGCTGCTGTTGGAGGGATTCGTTCATGGATCGCGACAGGAAGAGACGGTTAGATGAATTGATCTCTCCATATAATACTGGATTTTATAATGTAATGTATTTTGAACTGTTTTATCCATTTTTTTTTATTGTGTGTTCTTCAGGAAAGATATACTTGGCATATTTCAACTTGAATAGTGAGAAGACTGTAATGTCCACAAAAGTATCAGAGGTGATAAAGGCAGTAGGGTTGAGTAACATTAATGGTGGAGGGTGTTTTGGGAAAGAAGTATGGAGCGGAAGCAACATTGGTCCGAAAGAAGAATCTATATCGGCATTTGTGGAAAGTCATGGATCTGCTCTCTTTGTTTTGAACTGCGGTTAGTTTTCATTTTCTTGTGGCTGCATCACTGATTATATATATATCTCAAATGAAAAGTAACATCCTTTGTTGTTATTATATATGGCAACTTTCAAAATTAAATTTACTATTAGAAAAATGTTGATCAAATTGGAGCTGTAAAAAAGGTTCAATTCAAGCCTCCATTAAATTTGAGTAGCCGAGTTAGTGTTATGTTTTTGATTCTGTATAGCAACTCATCGTAAATATTAAACATATTTCTAAATTTTTCACAACGGAAAATTAAGCTTATTAAAATTAAAATCAAGATGTCATTAAATTCTAACTAACAATATGTTATGGTCTCCAAATTAATGTTGCGGTCTCAAAATAATTTCAGCACCCTCTACGGTCCTATTGTGCACTTGAGCTATATTTCTGTTTTTTAGTCTAATATTCTGTTTTATTTTAACAAACTGAATTCTGTTAAATGTCACAACTGAATATTCTGGGGTAAATCAACACCTATATAATGTTGATCCCTCTTCCCCAAGGACCCATCGAATAATAGAAGAAATATATGAAATTTTGTGTGAAAGTTCTTTACCCCAATTGTATTTTATGTTTTGAACCTTTGTTTTGGACTATTTGGTATAGACCAGCAGTCTTCTTTTCTCATCCTTGATTCTTCTTTTTCTTTCATCTCAAATTCTTCTTTACAAAACCCTTTCGCTGCACTTTGATTATATATTTCTCATCTGGTTCTTGAAATCAAGAACTCACAAACACTAGTTACAAACACTAGTTACAAAACAAGTCGTAACACAATAATATAATACTCAATCATTATTACTTAAACTAAAATTAAAACACAATATTCCAGAATTTTAGTCTTTGACAATGGGAAACGACGAACTTTGTAGAAAATCTAGACATCTTTGATCATGTGGACAGACGAACTCTATAAAAACTAGACGAATAGAAGTAGAAATGATTGTGCGAATCCATTCAGATTGATTTTGAAAACTAATTTTTTCCTCAATGGTTACGTCTTGATTAACCCAACAATTGATATTGGTCTTTCTTGTAAGATGGACCAATGACCAATAAGCAAGTCAACTTGGTGTTGGTGTCCTATGAACCCATTCAGCTCTAGCTTAGTTATGGTTCCATTAGGGTATTTCTCAATGACTTCCTCCTTCTTCCCTCTCATTTGGTTCTCTGGTAAAATTTCCAACAACTGCAACAAAAATTAACCAATAGCCATATAGCATCATCCATGATATGGAAAAGAGGCATAACCGATCGCCTCAAATTAAGGAATGCATGCACATGATCATCAACGGACCATAAATAATGTCAGCAAGAAAAATAACTTTGGTTAGTTAATTGGTCAAGTACAATTTAACCTGGAAAGACTTGAAGGAGGAAGATGTAGATGAAATGTCTTACTTTTAAAGTGTATACAGTTAAGTGCGACGAAAAAATTAGATTCTTGAGCATCGGGATGTCACAACACAAATTAGTGATGGTATACCGATAATCTAAGACATTTTATATAAACATATTAACCAGTCTCCGGGTTTTGATCTTAAATGAGAACAGTGTTGACAGACCTGTGTATTGAAGTGTATGGAGATTGTTTGCACAAAAATCAATCTCTATAAGATTCTCTGAAACTTGGAAATCACGTAGTCTAATATAATTAAGGTAAGAATAACTATGCAGCGTTAGTTCTTCAAGTACCGGACAACTTTCTAGAATCTTTGTCAACTGCAAATTACTTATATGTAAACTTTCAAGCTCAAGGGAAATTAGACTGTTTACACAAAGACCAATCTATTCAAGTTTGAGACATTTCTTTAAGGAAAAAAAAAATGTTGTTCGAATGACCAATTCACAAATAAGTGAGTTTAGCATGCATGGAGAGCTAACTTTTTAAATGACAAATGACGCCCAACGGTAAAAAAGAATGTTTAGATTGAATTTTATATATTTGTTACAGCATCTATAAGTTCTTATTTATACAAGTTTGATAAATATAGGAAGGAAAATAAGGTCATAAATTAAGGACCTATAATTTGAGAAAAAAATATATTTTCTAACTTCACTAATTTAGCTTAAATTAAAGGAAATCAGATAACTAATTATTATAACTGATATCCTCCCAAGTTGGATGATTTGAAAGAGAAACGCAACTTGAACAATAAGGAGTCAAACCGATGTTGAAGTAGTGACTTTGTGAGTATATCAACAAACTGATCATTAGTAGATACAAAAGATACTTGAAACTTGCATTTATGAACATTTTCACGAACAAAATAATAGACTAAGAGTATATGTTATATCCGAGAGTGGATAACAAGATCAACACTAAGATATGTGGCACCAAGATTGTCACAATAGATAATCGGATTGGATGTGGGTAGGTGACCAAGTTTAGTGAACAAGGATAGGACCCACAAAAGCTCACTAACTATGTCAGCTAAGGTTTTGTATTCTTCTTCGGATGAGGAATGAGCAATAGAGCGTTGTTTACGGGAGCTCCAATAGATGGGAGTGCTACCGAGATACAACAAGTAACCAGTGGTGAAAATATAATCATCCTTATCACCCGTCTAATCTACATCTAAGTAAACATGAAGGGTTAGCGGAGCAGTTGCCGAGATAAAGATGGCTTTATCGCAAGAGCCCGCCAAATAACGAAGCACTCGTTTGAGGGCAGACCAAGGTGTCGTTCTGGGGTGGTGCATGAACTGCGCAAGTTTGTTGGTGCTGAAGGCAATGTCTGAACGAGTAATACTTAAGTATTGAAGACTTCCCACAAGTGCACGATACTCAGTTGGGGAAGGTAGGAGATCACTAGAATCTTTGAGAAATTGAGCACTAACGGACAAGGGAGTTGATGATGATTATGTGGTTGATGATGATTTTGTGTTAGCCATGCCTAATTTATGAAGTAGATCAGTGATGTATTGTCCTGTGGCGGAATGAATTATTTCGACGCCCAAGAAATAGGTAAGACATCCAAGATCTTTCAGTGAAAACCGAGTAGCAATGGTGGAAATAAGGTTAGACAACTTTGTAGAGGAATTCCCAGTGGCAATGATATCATCAACATATAATAATAAATAGAGTATGGAACCTGATTTTTGGTAGATGAAGAGAGATGCATCTGCAGTTGAATTGACAAAGCCAAGAGAGAAAGGAGAAATGTGCGAAGCTCCGTATATCAAGCGCAATGGACTTGCTTTAGGTCATAAATTGTCTTTTTGAGTCAACAAACATGATCATATAAAATCAGGGGATGGAACATTACTACGTCCTTTTTTAGCATCTCTTGAAAAAATTCATTGTTGACACCAAGTTGGCGAATGGACCATCCTCCTTGATGAACTGTAAGTGTGAGGACAATGTGAATGGTGACCGGTTAACAATTAGAATGTCTCTATATGGTCCCAATAAGTAGATCAGATCTTCTGCTACCGAATTGGGTGTTCCCCTGTTGCGGACCAATCAAAACTCAGCATTATTATTATATTAATAAATTAAAATTGGGTTGAAAAGGAAGAAAGAGAACCCAGAACCCGTATTTTATTCCGGGTTCAGCAAAAACAGAAATGAGTGAAGCTTCCTTCGCTTCACTCTGTTTTACATGACCTTTGAAGAGACAGTCTACACTGTTTTACATAAGGTTGTTCATGTAAAACTGATTGATATATATTCACTCAAGTGAATATAAAATACATTCATGTAAAATCAGTTTATATGATAGAAGTGAAGCAAACTTCACTTGATATTAAATTTGTAAGATATTTAAATAAATTTACTTTAATTATTTTATATGATTATATATTAAATATATATATATATATTTATATATATATATATATATAAACATGTTCAAATATTTTTTTTAATATATTTAAATAAATTTGTAAAACAAAATATTTAAATTATTTTATATTTTATATAATTATATATTAAATATATGTAAATGTTCATGTAAAACCACTAACACATTTATGTAAAAACATTTATACGTTAATGTAAAAACATTTATGCATTCATTTAAGTCTGCAAAAAATATAAAAAGAAAACAAGCGCTACCAGGTGAAGCTAGCTTCACCTGAGTATTTACAGCGCTCAAATGAGTGAAACAAGCACTACCAGTTGAAGCTTGCTTCACTCAATATTTACAGCGCTGATAGAAGTGAAGCAAACTTCACTTGATATTTACATTTGTAAGATATTTAAATTAGTTTATTTTAATTATTTTATATGATTATATATTAAATATATATATATATAACAATATATTCAAAAAAATTTGTAATATATTTAAATAAATTTGTAAAATAAAATATTTTTAAATTTATTTGTAAGATATTTAAAAAAAAATTATTTAAATTATTTTATATTTTATATAATTATATAATTATATATTAAATATATATAAATGTTCATGTAAAACCATTAACACATTTATGTAAAAATATTTATATGTTCATGTAAAAGCATTTATGTCTTCATGTAAGTCTGCAATAGAATAAAAAAAAAAAATACCAGGTGAAACTTGCTTCACCTGGGTATTTGCAGCGCTCAAATGAGTGAAACAAGCACCACCAGGTGAAGCTTGCTTCACTCAATATTTACAGCACTGATAGAAGTGAACTAAACTTCACTTGATATTTACATTTGTAAAATATTTAAATTAATTTATTTTAATTATTTTATATGATTATATAATATATATATATATATATATATATATAACATGTTCAAAAATTTTTGTAATATATTTAAATAAATTTGTAAAACAAAATATTTTTAAATTTATTTGTAAGATATTTAAAAAAATTATTTAAATTATGTTATATTTTATATAATTATATATTAAATATATATAAATGTTCATGTAAAATCATTAATACATTTATGTAAAAATATTTATATGTTCATGTAAAAGCATTTATACCTTCATGTAAGTTTGCAAAAAAAAAAAAAAACAAGCACTACTAGGTGAAGCTTGTTTCACCTAGGGATTTACAGCACTGATAGAAGCACTGATAGAAGTGAAGTAAACTTCACTTGATATTTACATTTGTAAGATATTTAATTTAATTTATTTTAATTATTTTATATGATTATATAATAAATATATATATATATATATAACATTTTCAAAAATTTTTATAATATATTTAAATAAATTTGTAAAACAAAATATTTTTAAATTTATTTGTAAGATATTTTTAAAAAAAATATTTAAATTATTTTATATTTTATATAATTATATATTAAATATATGTAAATGTTCATGTAAAACTACTAACACATTTATGTAAAAACATTTATACGTTCATGTAAAAGCATTTATGCCTTCATGTAAATCTGCAAAAGAATAAAAAAACAAGCGCTACCAGGTGAAGCTAGCTTCACCAGGGTATTTAAAGCGCTCAAATTAGTGAAACAAGCACTACCAGGTGAAGATTGCTTCACTCAATATTTAAAACGTTGATAGAAGTGAAGCAAACTTCACTTCTTGATATTAAATTTGTAAGATATTTAAATGAATTTACTTTAATTATTTTATATGATTATATATTAAATATATATAAATATGTTCAAATTTTTTAGTAATATATTTAAATAAATTTGTAAAACAAAATATTTTAAAATTTATTTGTAAGATATTTTTTAAAAATATTATTAATATTATTTTATATTTTATATAATTATATATTAAATATATGTAAATGTTCATGTAAAACCACTAACACATTTATGTAAAAACATTTATACGTTAATGTAAAAGCATTTATGCCTTCATTTAATTCTGCAAAAAATGAAAATAAAAACAAGCGCTACCAGGTGAAGCTAGCTTCACTTGGGTATTTACAGCGCTCAAATTAGTGAAATAAACACTACCAGGTGAAGCTTGCTTCACTCAATATTTACAGCGTTGATAGAAGTGAAGCAATTCAAAATTTTTTGTAATATATTTAAATAAATTTGTAAAACAAAATATTTTAAAATTTATTTTTAAGATATTTAAAAAAAATATATTTAAATTATTTTATATTGTATACAATTATATATTAAATATATATAAATGTTTATGTAAAACCATTAACACATTTACGTAAAAGCATTTATATGTTCATGTAAAAGTATTTATGTCTTCATGTAAGTTTTCAAAAGAATAAAAAAAATAAAAACAAGTTACCAGGTGAAGCTTGCTTCACCTGATAGCGCTTGTTTTTTTTGTTTTTTTTTGCAGATTTACATGAAGGCATAAATGCTTTTACATGAACGTATAAATGTTTTTACATAAATATGTTAGTGGTTTTACATGAACATTTATATATATTTAATATATAATTATATACAATATAAAATAATTTAAATATATATATATTTTCTAAATATCTTAAAAATAAATTTTAAAATATTTTGTTTTACAAATTTATTTAAATATATTAAAAAAATTGAATATTTTGTTTTACAAATTAATTTAAATATATTTACAAAATAATTTAAATATCTTACAAATGTAAATATCTAGTGAAGTTTGCTTCACTTTTATCAGCGCTGTAAATATTGAGTGATGCAAGCTTCACCTGTTAGTGTTTGTTTCACACATTTGAGCGCTGTAAATACCCAGGTGAAGCTACCTTCACCTGATAACGCTTGTTTTTTTATTCTTTTGCAGATTTACATGAAGACATAAATGTTTTTACATGAACGTATAAATGTTTTTACATAAATGTGTTAGTGGTTTTACATAAACATTTACATATATTTAATATATAATTATATAAAATATAAAATAATTTAAATATATTATTTTTTAAATATCTTACAAATAAATTTTAAAATATTTTGTTTTACAAAATTTTTTAAATATATTATAAAAAAAAATTGAACATGTTGTTTTATATATATATATTTAATATATAATCATATAAAATAATTAAAGTAAATTCATTTAAATATCTTACAAATTTAATAGTAAGTGAAGTTTGTTTCACTTCTATAAGTGCTGTAAATATTGAGTGAAGCAATCTTCACCTGGTAGTGCTTGTTTCACTCATTTGAGCACTGTAAATCCATAGGTGAAGCAAGCTTCACCTGGTAGTGCTTGTTTATTTTTTTATTTTTTTGCAGACTTACATGAATGTATAAATGCTTTTACATGAACATATAAATGTTTTTACATAGATGTGTTAATGATTTTACATGAACATTTATATATATTTAATATATAATTATATAAAATATAAAATAATTTAAATAATTTTTTTAAATATCTTACAAATAAATTTAAAAATATTACAAAATTTTTTGAAAATGTTATATATATATATATATATTTATTATATAATCATATAAAATAATTAAAATAAATTAATTTAAATATCTTACAAATGTAAATATCAAGTGAAGTTTACTTCACTTCTATCAGTGCTGTAAATATTGAGTGAAACAAGCTTCACCTGGTAGTGCTTGTTTCACTCATTTGAGCGCTGTAAATACCCAGGTGAAACAAGCTTCACATGGTAGCGCTTGTTTTTATTCCATTGCAGACTTACATGAAGACATAAATGTTCTTACATGAACATATAAATATTTTTACATAAATGTGTTAATGGTTTTACATGAACATTTATATATATTTAATATATAATTATATAAAATATAAAATAATTTAAATAATTTTTTTTAAATATCTTACAAATAAATTTAAAAATATTTTGTTTTACAAATTTATTTAAATATATTACAAAAAAAATTTGAATATATTGTTATACATATATATATATTTAATATATAATCATATAAAATAATTAAAATAAACTAATTTAAATATCTTACAAATGTAAATATCAAGTGAAGTTTGCTTCACTTCTATCAACGCTGTAAATATTGAGTGAAGCAAGCTTCACCTGGTAGTGCTTGTTTCACTCATTTGAGCGCTGTAAATACCCAGGTGAAGTTAGCTTCACCTGGTAGCGCTTGTTTTTTTTTTTTTCAGACTTAAATGAAGGCATAAATGCTTTTACACTAACGTATAAATGTTTTTACATAAATGTATTAGTGGTTTTACATGAACATTTACATATATTTAATATATAATTATATAAAATATAAAATAATTTAAATATTTTTTTTAAATATCTTACAAATAAATTTAAAAATATTTTGTTTTACAAATTTATTTAAATATATTACAAAAAAAAATTTGAATATATTGTTATACATATATATATATTTAATATATAATCATATAAAATAATTAAAACAAACTAATTTAAATATCTTACAAATGTAAATATCAAGTGAAGTTTGCTCACTTCTATCAACGCTGTAAATATTGAGTGAAGCAAGCTTCACCTGGTAGTGCTTGTTTCACTCATTTGAGCGCTGTAAATACCCAGGTGAAGTTAGCTTCACCTGGTAGCGCTTTTTTTTTTTTTTTTTCAGACTTAAATGAAGGCATAAATGCTTTTACACTAACGTATAAATGTTTTTACATAAATGTATTAGTGGTTTTACATGAACATTTACATATATTTAATATATAATTATATAAAATATAAAATAATTTAAATATTTTTTTAAAAATATCTTACAAATAAATTTTAAAATATTTTGTTTTACAAATTTATTTAAATATATTAAAAAAAAATTTGAACATGTTTATATATATATATATATATATATTTAATATATAATCATATAAAATAATTAAAGTAAATTCATTTAAATATCTTACAAATTTAATTCTATCATATAAACTGTTTTTACATTAATGTATTTTATATATTCACATGAGTGAATATATATCAATCAGTTTTACATGGACAACCTTATATAAAACAGTGTAGACTGTCTCTTCAAAGGTCATGTAAAACAGAGTGAAGCGAATGAAGCTTCACTCATTTCTGTTTATGCTGAACCCTGAATAAAATACGGGTTCCGGGTTCTCTTTCTTCCTTTTCAACCCAATTTTAATTTATTAATATAATAATAATGCTTCATATAAAATAATTAAAATAAACTAATTTAAATATCTTACAAATGTAAATATCAAGTGAAGTTTGCTTCACTTCTATCAACGCTATAAATATTGAGTGAAGCAAGCTTCACCTGGTAGTGCTTGTTTCACTCATTTGAGCGCTGTAAATACCCAGGTGAAGTTAGCTTCACCTGGTAGCGCTTGTTTTTTTTTTTTTTCAGACTTAAATGAAGGCATAAATGCTTTTACACTAACGTATAAATGTTTTTACATAAATGTATTTGTGGTTTTACATGAACATTTACATATATTTAATATATAATTATATAAAATATAAAATAATTTAAATATTTTTTTAAAAATATCTTACAAATAAATTTTAAAATATTTTATTTTTACAAATTTATTTAATATATATATTTTATTTTTACAAATTTATTTAAATATATTAAAAAGAAATTTGAACATGTTTATATATATATATATTTAATATATAATCATATTTATAAAATAATTAAAGTAAATTCATTTAAATATCTTACAAATTTAATATCAAGTGAAGTTTGCTTCACTTCTATCATATAAACTGTTTTTACATTAATGTATTTTATATATTCACATGAGTGAATATATATCAATCAGTTTTACATGGACAACTTTATGTAAAACAGTGTAGACTGTCTCTTCAAAGGTCATGTAAAACAGAGTGAAGCGAATGAAGCTTCACTCATTTCTGTTTATGCTGAACCCGGAATAAAATACGGGTTCCGGGTTCTCTTTCTTCCTTTTCAACCCAATTTTAATTTATTAATATAATAATAATGCTGAGTTTTGATTGGTCCGCAACAGGGGAACACCTAATTCGGTAGCAGAAGATCTTATCTGCCCAATAAGGGATATGGTGAAAACATTGGCGACTAGTTAAGCCTTGTACCGATCAATCAAGCCATTCATGTGTCGTTTGATTCGAAAAATCCATTTGCATCCAACCAAAATTTAGTAGTGTGGTATGAAAAACTTGTTGCATAATTATGAGTGACTTACAGTAACTGATATTGAATACAAGTTAGACCCAAACTTCTTGGGCCACAGTTCACCCTTTCTTCGGTTTCGAAAATTTTCTAATTGTTCATATTCTACTAATCCAATCTTCTCACCATATAAGCCCAAAGAAAATTAAAAGAAAATTATTATCAAGTAATAATATTCTTTAAACCATATAAAGACCTACTTAAATGTAAAAAAGAAAGAAACAATATATATTCTATATAAACAAAAATAAATAAATTATAACATATATCTAAAAACAAATTCTATACCATATATATAAAAACAAATTTCTAAAAAAAATCATAGCTCTTTATTTATTTCTTAGTATATAATATAAATATATATCTCCTAATAATTATATATATATATATATATATATATATATATATATATATATATATATATATATATATATATATATATATATATATATATATATATAACATTTCAAATATAATAAATTATATTTCTTACCCTAATTAAAAAAATATCAAAATATCAAAATATAATAATTATATAATATTAATTTATTAAAAAAATAATTTATCTTCTCATTTTTTTCTCATTATATAATATATATATATATATAAATAAATATATATATATATATATAATATATCATATATAATAATAAAAAAATTATATCTCTAACAATAATTTAAAAAACAATTTTTCTTTATTTGTTTCTTAATATATATATATATATATATATATATATTCAACCTTTCATAATTATATATCAATAAAAGTTCATATATAATAAAATATATCTTTTATAGTAAACACTAGAATTTACGTACTCAAATTATAAATATTAAAATAATTATTTTAAATAAATAAATTTAAAATAATTAAAATTAAAATCAAAATCAAACTAAGATTAAACAATTAATTAGATTAATTATTATATTAATTAAATCTCAATTAAATAAAACAAAATTTTAAAAAAATAAAATAATTTAAATAAAAGTTATATTCATTTTATCCCAAATTAATTTTAAAAATACTAAATAAATTAAATAAATAATTTAGAATAAATGTTATAGTCAATTAAATTTCAAATTAATTATTTATAAATATATATATATATATATAATAATAATAATAAGTATTTGTGTTTATTTAAATATATATATTTTTTATTTTGTAAGTTGAAAATAAAATCAAAAAGAGTTGAAAAAAGTCCATTTTAAATATGTTCCAAGACTGAAAAAGGGTTGTGATTCAGTGTAGTAAAATACAAGAGAAACGGTTGTAGTAGACCACGCAGTCATCGGATGAGCGCTCAAACTCATTTCAACCGACAACAAAGGACCGCGTAGCCCATTGCAACGGAAGAAAAACGCTTCCACGCAAAATTGGATCAGTTAATGCGCACCTCAACGCCGTTAGCCCAGACGCGGACGAAACACCCATCACAGAAGGAACGTTTAGGCATCCACACTTTGGCCAAAAACGACATTGTTTTGAGACTCCATCACTGCTCAAACGTAGAAGAATCAAACAACGTCGTTTTCGACCTTGGTTTGTATTTTCCTCGCGACAAACTAAATCATCATCAACCGAAATCTTTAATTTTTCAAAGATTGAACTTAGTCGATACTCAATCAAATCTAGTGATTCAAAAGCTGAAATGATCACCTTAACATGGTGATCATTTCGCTTATGTTCATATGAGCAATTATGCCATAGAACAGTCAACTAGATGAAGAACAGACAAAAGCTATTAATGATTTTTTTTTGTCTAAAATCGATCCACTTGATTATCAAACCGACTTAGGAAGGTTATAAAAGCCCCCTCTAACAAAATGAAGGCAAGAATCCTAATCACAAGCCTCCAATCCACACATTACAAAATTCGTCAATAAAATTTCTTAAGCTTATTTTAAAATTTTTGGAAACTTGTGTAAGGCTTTAAGTTTCATTTCTGGATCATCACAAAGTTTTTAAAAGAGTTCAGGAGTGTTCTCCAACTCACTGTAAACTTCAATATATGGGTGGCAATTTGTGTCACAACACGATAACACGACACGTTATTAACGGGTTTGGGTTGGTCTTTAACGGGTCGTGTCCTTTTCGTGTCGTGTTTTTAACGTGTTGGTCTTTAACGGGTTGTGTACATGTCATTATCATGTATACCCGTTAGACACGATAATGACCCATTTAAATTATCGTGTCTAACGAATAATGGATTACCTGTTACCCATATGTGACATGTTACCAATTCTAACCCTAAATAAATAAATAATATGTTCATCTCCTCAAACACCCAACCCAATTTCTTTTTTCATTCTCCCTCTACGTTTCCAGTTCTCTTTTTTCATCCATAGATGTTCGTTGTAATTGAGGCTCATCGGTGTAAAATACTAAATTCTCGTTGTTTTAGGCACTCTACTTTGTGTATAGATCAACCGTCGATTCGTTTGACCTAGTGTCTCCGGCGTAAACAATGTTAGACGTCTTTGCGGTCGCTCGTTTCCTCAGGTCTATCTCTCTTTATCTTCTGTTCTAATATATCGCGATGTTTCTTTAGGCAGTTTGATATAGGTTTAATTTGGAGGTTCCTTCTTTCTGATTGTTCATCTAGATGTAAGGATTTTGTTATATGTTTATTTTGGAGGTTCATTTTTTCCGATTGTTCATTTAGATCTAGGCTTCCAGGCTCTTTTTTTAACTGATCATGTTGTAAATGGAACCGATCTAGCTTTGGTTATTCCTGTTCAATTCGTAACCATTGTTTGTGCTGGTGTATGAGTAATTGAAGTTACTGTTTGAGTGTTGAAATTTCATATAATCATTGAAGTTACTGTTGGAAAATTCTAAGTTATGCATTATGATTCACAGGGCAATTCATTCCTCAATGGACAATAATTCTATAGATAAAGGTAGTGACATAATTGATGTTGACGTTGACTTTAATGTCAATGATTTTCCAATTTCCGGGTAAAGTATTGACTCAACATGTGTTGATCTTCATACTTTAGATTCAAATGTTGATGAAATGACATCAAAGGGTAAACAAATTGTTAAGAATAAAAGAAAGTTGAGATCAATAGTATGGAACTATTTTGATGTTTTACCTGTAACAACGGATGACAAAAGACGTCGTTCGAAATGTAAGAAGTGTGAGAATGTGTATCTTTGTGATAGTAAGAAACATGAAAAAAACATCAAACAAATTGCGTGAGATGAAACACTACGAATATAGGTCAATTGATTTTGTCTCAAGAAAGTGGTTTGGAAAGTCAGTTTGATCAAGGTACATTTCTAGGCTTGTTAACAACAACAATTATTTTACATGTTTTGCCATTTCAGTTTGTTGAGTACGATGGTATTCGTACATTAATCAAATATATTTGCCCGTCAGCGCATGTTACTACGAAAAATACAGTGATAGCTCGTGCGCTAAAATTGTATGAAAGTAACAAATCGAGGTTGAAATCCATGTTAGAACGTTGTCCTGGTAGAATTTCTTTGACCACTGATTTGTGGACTTCATTTGCTAATGATGGCTATATATATTTGACGACACACTACATAAATAATGATTGGGAGTTACACAAAGTAATTTTGAATTTCATTTTCATGGCTCCACCTCATTCCGGTGTCGCGTTAGTTGAGAAGATATGTTCGATGATTTCTGATTAGGGCATTGAGAATAAAATTTTCTCGTTGAGTTTGGATAATGCTTCTTCGAATACTGTCTATGTGGGAGTTTTAAGATCTCAGCTGAACATGAGAGATGCTTTGTTGTGTAATGGGGAATTCTTTCATTTGCATTGTTGTGCACATATATTATATCTTGTTGTGTAAGAAGAATTGAAAGAGATTGATGATTCAATTAAACAAAATCAGAGAAAGTGTTAAGTATATAAGGGATCACAGATGAGAAAGGAAAAATTCATTGAATGTATTAAAATTATGTCTCTTGATTCCAAAAAATATTTGAGACAAGATATGCCTATAAGGTGGAATTCTACTTATATGATGCTTGAAAGTGCTATTGTTTTTAGACGTGCATTTTGTCATTTGGAGTTGAGTGACTCGGATTACAAACATTGTCCTTCAGCAAATGACTAAGAAAAGGTTGAAAAGATTTGTAAGTTCTTGTCTGTGTTCTATGATCTGACTACTATGTTTTTTGGAACAAACTATCCCACCTCAAACTTATACTTTCCTGGAGCATTTGTGGTGTATTTCACATTGAAATAAGGATCTGAAAGTTTGGACTCATACGTTCGATCAATGACAAATAGGATGCTGGAAAAGTTTGGAAAATATTGGTCAGACTTTGTTTTGATATTAGCTATTGTCATTACTTTAGATCCACGATATAAGTTTAAATTTGTGGAGTTTTATTTTAAGAAATGTTACCTAGACAAGAGTTCTATTGAAATCAGTAAGGTTCAAAACAAATTGTTAACTCTTTTTAATGAGTGCGAGGATAAGTCTTCTGGTGCGTCTTCTTCATCCAAAGGGGGTCTTTCTGAAAAAGGTTCATCATTACATCATAATGTGACACGTGGGTTGTTCACGGTAAAAATATATTATTTTTTTGAAGGAATTATTTTTTTGTTCTTTGTTTATACCTTATTCAATGATTAATATATTTACTCTTAACTTAATATAGGAGTTTGATTCTTTTGAGAGTGACATACTTGAAGTGAAAAATCAAAAAACGCAATTGGATAAGTACCTAGAGGAACCAAGGGTTGATAGAAACTCCAATATTGAAATATTGAAGTTTTGAAAAGCTAAGCAATATCGATATCCACAGGATGCTGCTATGGCTTGTGATGTGCTTGGCCTTCCGATATCCACGGTAGCATCGGAGTCCGCATTTAGTATTGGAGGGAGAGTATTGGATCAATATTGAAGTAGTCTTAAACCAAATACCGTGGAGGCACTTATTTGCAATCGAGATTGGATTAACAATTTAAAAGGTTAGTTGGTTCATTTATGTTTAATTCGTGTTTTTATATGGACTTATGATTATATGATTAAATTTTAGAATCTAGTGAAGTGAGGATTGAAGAACTTACTGAGGATATTACAAGAGTAAGCATTGATCAAGACAAGTCTTCACTTGAAAATGCGAATAATGTTGGTAAGTTAAAAGGGTTTTAGCTTTTTAGGATAGTTTTCAAATAAATTTAATTTTAAATGATATTTTAAATGTGAATATTTGTGTCAGGAAATGTTTCTACCAACTAGTGGAATGGGAATGGGATATTACAAGTTACAACTTAAAAGATGAAGATATCATATTGGAGACAACTCGATCGAGATAGATGTAATACATTTCTTTGTGTAATAATTCTTGTTAAAACATTGATGCTTATTTTTATTATGTACTTATGTGGAGACTGGAGAACATTGTTTGCGTTAATGGGTGAATTTTTTTTAACGTGTATTTACGGGTCCGTGACAAGAATTTAAAGAAAATTCATGTTTTTTCGTGTCGAATCGTGTCGTATATACGTTGACCCAAAATTAATTTCGTGTATAACGGCTCGTGTCGTGTCAACCCATTAATAAATAGTTCATGTTTGGGTTAAAAGGGTAGACACGATAAGTTTAATGGGTCGTGTATGGGTTGACCCATAATGGGTCGTGTGCCATGAAGTACACGATACGAAACACGACCCGTTACCCAAATTGCCACCCCTACTTCAATACATGTTGTAATTTAACTTATGAATTCAAATTGAAATTTATATATTCCAATTTGACCAGTTTATATATTGTCCAATTGTTCAATATTTTGATTGAAAAACGATCATAAGATCACTTATAAGAAAATTTTAAGTATTTTCGATTCAGAAAAATTATTTCATACTAATTATTGACATTTTTAATTATAACAAA
This sequence comes from Impatiens glandulifera, assembly GCF_907164915.1. Classification (NCBI taxonomy): domain Eukaryota; kingdom Viridiplantae; phylum Streptophyta; class Magnoliopsida; order Ericales; family Balsaminaceae; genus Impatiens; species Impatiens glandulifera. The sequence goes on along the minus strand of NC_061862.1, from coordinate 37,350,017 downwards.
ATTAACATAAATTCTATTAACAAAATTTTCTCATAAAATCTTATAATAGTCAAAATATTCAAAAGATCTCAAACAAACAAAATAGTTTTGAACAACAAAGCTGAAATAGAAAATTGGAAATGGATGATTTGCATCTAGTTGATCTTTTTATTGGGCATCACTGCAATTATGTAAAAAATATTCTTTTTAAGATACAAATTAAATATAGACAAAATTTGAAAACAAAAACCTGGTTGTTGTGTCTACATTTATTCTTCCTAACAACTCGAGGATGAATACTTCAGTCAGCCATCAATATCATCAAAATAAAAAATCAAATACAAATGATTAATTTTCCTTTTACAGTGCTATAACTCAAATAAAAAATATAAACTTTCATATAAGCAGATCAATCATATAAGAAGAAACATCTAATACAAGAAGATAAGAAAAAGAATCATAAGATCCGCACATCTAATATTATACTTAGAGTTCTAATAATGTACTACCAGTCTACAAATGATGAATATTGCAATAATCAAAACAAAAAGACATAAAAAAGGTAGAAAAATATCTTAAGTAGATTCATTTTCGCATAAACTGAAAGATGACAACTCGAGGATGAATACTTCAGTCAGTCATCAATACCATCAAAAGAAAAAACCTAATACAAATGATTAATTTTCCTTTTACAATATATAACTCAAACAAAAAAGTATAAAACTTTCATATAAGCAGATCAACCATATAAAAAGAAATATCTAATACAAGAAGATAAGAAGAAGAATCACATGATCCGCACATCTAATATTATACTTAGAGTTCTAACAATGTACTATCAACGATGAATATTGCAATAATCAAAACAAAAAAGATAGAAAAATACCTTAAGTAGATTCATTTTCGCATAAAGTGAAAGATGACAACTCGAGGATGAATACTTCAGTCAGCCATCAATACCATAAAAAAACAAATACAAATGATTAATTTTCCTTTTACAATACTAATGCTCAAACAAAAAAAGTATAAAACTTTCATATAAGAAGATCAACCATATAACATCTACTATAAGAAGATAAGAAGAATAATCACAAGATGCACACATCTAATATTATACTTAGAGTTCTAACAATGTACTACCAATGATGAATATAGCAATAATCAAAACAAAACAAAAATATAAAAAAGGTAGAAAAATACCTTAAGTATATTCATTTTCGCATAAAATAGAAGATGACAACTCGAGGATGAATATTTCAGTCAACCATCAATACCATCAAAAGAGAAAACCAAATACAAATGATTAATTTTCTTTTTACAGTACTATAACTAAAAAAAACATAAAATTTTCATATAAGTAGATCAATAAGAAGAACACATAATACAAGAAGATAAGAAAAGAATAACAAGATCCACACATCTAACATTATACTTAGAGTTCTAACTATGTACTACTAATGATGAATATTGCAATAATCAAAACAAAAAGTCATACAAAAAGGTAGAAAAATACCTTAAGTAGATTCATTTTCACATAAAGTGGAAAATGTCTCGACAGTTCCTCTGTCAACCAACAAAGATTCCAACTTATTTATTTGTGCTTGCATCTTTTCTTGATTAGCAACCATCCTCTTCAATTCTTGATTTATATCATTAATCTCATAAATATTGGTTTTATCAACCAAGGAAAAGTCAACCGTCCTTAAAGATTTTCGATACGCTTGAAGATTCAATCCTCTCATACGTCCATATGTATCAGGACCAATCACTTGTGAGTATATATATCACTATGAAAAGCTCTTATGTCTTGTTCTCTAAAGGTGTTTGGGTTAACTTATTTTTAATTGATTCCTAAATGCATTAAATTTAACGTTAATACATTTTTAAACGGATATAAAATGTATACGCATAACATATTTACCGCAGCTCAAAATGAATTGTCATATGAAGGTATTCCATCTTTACGAGCTTTATGTATTTCGAGAAATATATGAGCTCTTGAGTGCTCCAATCCAGAACTTGCCTAAAACAATACAAGCAATATAGGTTAATAGAATAAATTATTGTTGTCATAATTCATACCATTTCACGAGCAAAACTTATAGATCCAGATGTATGCGACATCTTCTGTTTCTCTCGACATCTTTTGTTGATATAAATATTTCTCTAAACAATAAAAATTATAAATTTTATTTATATAATCAATCACTATAAATATAAAATCATAATGTCATATCATGTTTTTATCTAAGTACCAAAAATTGACAAGGAAATTCCAGTGTACATTTGGAGTCTCACATTAGTGGAAAATGAGGTTTTGGTAACGAATGTTAGTAACTGCGCTATAGCGCCCTTACTGAAAACTTTTATTAGTAACGGATTAATATATCCGTTACTCATATTAAAATATCAGTAACGGCCATTTAAAACTGTTACTGATAAAGATTTTCAGTAACGGTCATAAGGAATAGCCATTACAAATACTGATGTTTTTATTCTTCTTTTTCAAAATGAGAATATCAGTAACGGTTTTAAGGATAACCGTTACTGATATGCATTCATTTAAAAAATTTCACAAGAGGTATTAGTAACGGTTTTCGAAAACCCTTACTGATATATACATTTGTAACGGTTATACTAAAATCGTTACTAATATCTAATAGTTATCAGTAACGGTTATCCTTAAAACCGTTACTGATATGCACTCAGTTAAATTTTTTCACAAAAGATAACAGTAACGGTTTTCGAAAATCCTTACTGATATATACATTTGTAACGGTTATACTAAAACCGTTACTAATATCTAAGAGATTAGTTTCCCAAATCACATTGAAATTCAGTAGAAGTGTCTTCTGTCGCCCGTCTTCCGAGCATACGAAACCCTAGGGAGCGATCTATAGTTGTTCTTCAGAAATGGCGGCTAGAATTGCACTTCTCAAGCACCTGAGAATTTGTGTGCAATCCGATCGAAAAAGCATAAGGCCCTTGACCGTCTTTGAGGAATTTTTTCGACGCCATTTATCGGAGGAAGCGAGAGGAATGTTTCTTGACAAGTCGGAGGTTACCGATCGCGTCATCTCCGTCGTAAAGAATTTTCAGAAGGTTGATCCTTCCAAGGTATTGAGCTAATTAAATAATATATATCCTTGTATGTGCAATCTTTATACTATTTTGTTTTATTAAACCTTGGAGTTCATCGTTGAGCTTCTGTCTCAATTTGGGAACTTAAAGATGTTACGTACGCGGTGGCACGATTATACACTAAGTAGGGTTTAGTTAGCCCCAATTTTTCATTAAGTTAAACGAATATTTTAGATCTCAGATATTTAGTTTTCTTGCTTTTGGGGAGTGGATAGAATAAAGTGAAATGCATATTGTATCCGCATTTGGCTATTATGTGCAAGTAGATGTTGAATTGAAATAAAACTCACTCCATTCCAGTTCATTAAAACCTTGGTCTTGATTTTAGACATGTAACATTGCCTCCTCTTGTACTACAAATTTTGACAGAATTTTTAGTTGATTCTGGACAAGAAGAACTCAAAGAACGGAGAGCTCTCCGATCTCGATACCTTCACGTTAAAGCTCTAATAAGTGGTAACTCTTTAATTTACTTTCTTATTTTATCTCTATCTTTCATTCATTGATGATTTCTTCTCTAAATTTATAATGCCTATTGCCTATTGAAGTTGTTCACTAAGCACTATTTCTGGCAGATAAGAGAGATGATATTTCAAAACTTGATTATGACAATTTCAATTCAATCATTAATGAGGTTGAAAACTTGCATAAAAGAGGTATCTATATCTTTTTTCAAGTTTATGTTAACATTGCCTTTGTATTTTGATTGCTTTTCTGTCACATTAATGAAATTTCATATCATGTTATATACCACGTTATTTTTCATAATTATGTTGATTCATAGAAACAAACTATGATGATTTCATTGATGATATTCAATTTCAGTTGATTCTTTTTGTTAGCTTACATTGAAAATTGTTATTCTCTTTATAGTGAGAAAACCTAGGGAACAAGTTGTTGATGTTGAGGCCCTTTTAGATATTGCAAATACAATAGTGTCCTCTGTTAGGGCGTAGGGTAATGAAGGAATAACCCCATCAGATTTTGTGAAATCTTTGCTGAGGAATTTTGAGCAACCAATGGGAGGGTATAAGTGCAGATGTAGGGAGGAGCTCAATTGCATAGAAAAGTATTGCTAGTGGTGTTGCTCATATTTTTAGAAAGGCTCCTGAATGTTGCACAATGTGTGTATTTATTTCTTTATTCACATTGATTTGGTTAATTATGGAGATTTGCATGTGAATGTGCCTAATATGCCATTGTGTATAGGCTTGGACCAATGACTAATGAACTGAAGCAAAGGGAGCCCATTGTTCAGAAAAAACGCGTGCGACCAACTGAAAGTGCTCGACTAATGTTTAATATTTTAAGGAAGAATAAGAAGGCAGGGCTTGAAAATCTAGTATTGAACCGAAACTCATTTGCATAGACTGTGGAGAATATATTTGCCTAGTCTTTCTTGGTTAAAGATGGGCATGCAGAAATTGTTGTCAATGAGGGAGGGAAGCATATAGTTTGTAAGTTCTATTATACCAATGCTGTTCTATATTCATTTTACATATTTTTTGTGTTTTCAAATTGACTGGATTCACTTTCTATTTGTATTAGCACCAAGAAATGCTCCTGCTACCAATGCAGTTACATCCAAGGAAGTTTCTTATTTTCACTTTATTTTCAGATATGACTTCAGGGATTGGAAGGTATGCTTTGATCTTGTTTATGTTAACCTTTTTTATTTCCCGACATAGAATATTCTCTCGAATCCATATGGAAGGTTGAAATCTATATGGAAATCCTAGAAGATCCCATTATAGATAAAATTAATGGGATTTTATTGTCATTGATGGTCATATTTTTTGTTATTTCCATAAATTCGTAGTTTGCTTGAAAGAGAATGATAAGATTTGCCTAGTTATGATTCATTCTTCTCATTCAATCTTGGAAATGGCATTGCCCAAGTGTCGACTTTTCTTTCGCATTGAACGACTTCATCTATGGATTAATGTGCATTACTGAGATAGTTAGAGTTGTTCATGTTATTTCATCTTGAAAATGGATATTTAATCATTCAAGTTTTATGATTGATATTCTTGATTCCCAATTCGTAACTGTATGTGAGATAGACGTGTTATCATGCAATAGTATTTTCTTAATCATGGGTTACGCATGCATGAGAGAACATGTTTTTCTGAGGAGACATGTCGCCTCGTCTCTCAATTGTACTAATGCTCGTCTAATAGAGTGAATGAGACTTTAATTTGATATAATATTTTTGATGTTTTTTCACTGACTGCGGAATAACAGAGTCAACATCATAATTTAGCAGTGTAATTTGAGATCTACTATTTGAAATTATAATAATGAAGAGCACTATGAGATAATTGCTTTTGAGTTTTGATGAGTGTTTGATGCTCTGTCTGATTCAATTATTTTAGTTGTTCTGTTTGTACTGGTTGTGATTCTCTTGGCCTGAAGCTGATTTGTGCTACTGATTCTATTCCGAATTTGATTTGTTATTGCAGTGTATAGGAGAGACAGTGTTTTATTTTCCACAAGGTCATATGGAACAGGTTAGTTACAGATCAGTCTCCAGTTTTCTTGCTTTGAAGAGTTTGAATCCAGTTTTCTTATTTGTATATGCTTTTGTGGTACGATTTATACGTATTTCATTGATACAGTTGGAGGCTTCCACAAATCAAGAATTAAATTAGAGGATTCCTTTATTCGATCCTCCATTTAAAATTCTTTGTAGTGTTTCTCACATTAAGTTTATGGTAAGCTTTTTTATATTCTGTTTCTGTTCAAATTTTAGGGAATTTGTAATTTCTGCCATTGTTGGATACTTTTTAGCAGATTATTGGTGAATGATTCTTTTATCCTTCTTTATTTGATGTGTAGGTTGAGCAAGACTCTAATGAAGTTTATGCTCAAGTTACTTTAATGTCGGAGCAAGATGTAAGACCTAAACAGCTAGCTCCTAGATCTATTTAATGTTGACAGCGTTTAACTAAAGTGTACACTGTTTTATATTGTGTAAACAGCTTTATTTAATGATGAATTGTGGATTTATGATTGTGATTTGTGGATGATTGTGGTTTTTGGATTATGATTGTGGTCTTTAGATTGATGATTGTGGTTTTGGAATATATTAATGGATTTGCAAAATGAATAATTATTATTGTTTATATAAGTACAAATATGAAATATTAAAAAAAACTAAAAAAACGATTATATTTTTTAGTAACGGTATTAAACATAAGAAAATCGTTACTAGTAATTTATCAGTAACGATTTTATAAATAAGAAAACTGTTACTAGTAATATATCAGTAATGGTTTTATAAATAAGAAAACCGTTACTAGTAATGCTTTATCTGTAACGGTTTAACATTGGCTAAAACCGTTACTAATTTTTATCTGTAACGGTTTAACCTTGGCTAAAACCGTTACTATTGTTAGAGGAGTATCAGTAACGGCTTTCGAAAGCCGTTACTGATACTAGAAGAGTATCAGTAACGCTCGTTTCTGTGATGAATGGTAACAATTTTATTCGTCGTTACAGAATGTTATTAGTAACGGCTTTTGAGGCTTTTAGTAACGGTTTTCGCCCTTACTAATACCCTTTTTTCTACTAGTGTCAGCTGGCCTATTCTTTAACAAATCTTCTCTCAACGTATATTTTCCAAACTTCAAATCAGATCAATAACCTTTCAATGACCTTACCAACGATTTTAGTACCAAATTTTCAGCCATTTGAGGTAAATCAAACATATTATGTTAAAAAAAATAATATTAACATTAGAAAAAATAAATACATATTATGAATGATAAATAATTTACATTGATCAATCTTATTAAACGGTCTTTCAATTCTTTGGAAAAGCATCTCTAGTCATTATATAACAATGGGGTTATTTCTGGTTCAAATGATTGAATGATACTGTAATTCTTTTGTCACTTGGTAAAGCTCATACGTCAGGTAGAGTAGTGGATCTGCGTACTCTCTTATGTGGTTGAGAATCTATATAAAAATATGTTAAAAATTAATAGATACATTTAAAACTAATTATAAAATAAAAACATATAGAATGAAAGTAAATATAAACTATTTATCAATACATTATAAATATATATCTATAAATTTATGTTTCATTTTTTATAATAACTACCTTGAGTATCACCATGTAAGGCATCAAAAGTAGAAGCATCATGTATTGAATTATTTGATGATGATTGCATACAAGACGTTGATCCATTAGTCAAAAAATCTACAGTGTTTAACTTTTTTTTCGAGCCATTTATCTGTAAATACATTACAAAATATATTAAAACACTATACAAACTCACTTATGAGTCAAATAAAAGATGTATAAATATCGGAAGTTTCACTTGGTGATATAAAATTAAGCTAGTTGATTTATAGTTTCTCCTTTAATATCATCTCTAACTCAATCAACATCAGCATCTCTTATAATTAGTGAAGACTCCTCAATTTCAATGTGAACCATACTTTGATCTCTCATGTCAAAAGTATTTCTAAATTTTATTTGCCTTGGGAGAAACCAACTAAGATTTAAAATGTCTTTAACATATATAATTTGTTGACATTGTGAAGCAAATGTAAATGGATCATTTGTGAGATATTTTCATGTCTGTATCAACTGAGAAAAGTTGACCATTGCAAATTCTAAAATATCTTTCTTATTCCTATCTTTTGATCACATCAGCTCAATCACATCTAAATAGTACAATCTTAAATTCATTTGAATAGTTCAATTCAATGATATCAGTCAAAATTCTATAGTAGACAACATCGCCAATGATTGGTCTTCGATCACTCGTACTTGCATAACTATAAGCTTTTTAAATAATCATCACTCCACAATTTTAAGTGCTTAAATTCACTTCAGAATCTTATCTTTAATATGAAATCTATATCCATTTTTCACATCATATGTTTTAAACCTTTTCACGATTTGATGTGGACCAAATGCACTATAACCGTAAATAAAGATGGTAGAAATATTTTTTTCTAAGTGGCATAGTATAATTGGTGCCTTGTCTTGAAGTGATTTTATCTCTGGACTTGATAGAAATTTTGCACATATAGCTTTAAAGTAGTTTGCACAACTCTATCAATACTGAAGACACTTTCGATAGCAAAGTATTTCGTAATGCAATAGGGAGGAGCTTTTGCATTAAAACGTAACAATCATAGCTTTTATGTCCATAAAGCTTGCGTTGACTACGAATACAACGTGAAATATTTGATGCATAACCGTCTAGAAGTTTGATATTATCTAATACTTCTAAAAACTTGTTCATCTCATTTCAAGACATGGTAAAGCATGTGGGAGGGACATAATATGTATTTTGACCTTGTTGTTCGAGCCACAAATCTTTTCTAATATTCATCTTTTACAAATCAAGACAGGCATTTACATTATCTTTTGACTTCTTTTTAACTTTTAATAAAGTATTCACAATGTTGTCACAAACATTCTTTTTGATATGCATAACATCAAGATTGTGATGTAACAGATTGTGTGTTTTCAATATAGAAGTTCAAAGAATTTTTTTTTTTTTGATTGTTTAAACATGATTTTGAGGACCCACCACAAACAAACACCATCTAGATATGAAGATAATTATATACCCTAATTCATACCTACATACATAGAAGATGGATTAAAGGAAAACCAATAAAGTAACAAATACATCAAGAGAATGGCTCATCATGTGTTGTTTTAAATGAGCAGGTTTATAAAAACATGCTCCACACTCATGACAAGTATTCAACTTTTCGTTGTTTTCTTCAGACAAAGTTCCCTCATTGTTCTTGCGTTCAATTTCATCTTAATATATATTGGTGAATCAAACCTAATGGTTAGAGAGAACGTGAGAGGAGAGGAGTGACTTCTTGGAGCAACATATACCACAAAACTATAACAAGGGATAAAACTAAGAGCCAAGCATTTACAATAAAAAACAGTGACCTAAACAAGCCAAATATATACCCTAATTCATCCTTGAAACAAAGAAGTATAACTTTTTCTCACTCATAAAGATGGTTCAATCAACTAGGGAAGAAATATACCACCCTCATTTTGTTTAGAATGAAATTTCAACTGAAAATAAATGAGAAATCCAAAATACTATAACAGAGGCAAATCTATGAGCCAGACATCTACAATAAAACCAGTGACCTAAATAAATCGCATATAAACCTCAATGCATCCTTAAAATAGATAAATACAACAATTTATCACTCAATAGATAATCCAATCAACTATGACAAAGATATATCCAACCTACATTCTTGTTTATCAACAAAATCCAACTAAAATAATCAAGAAATCCAAAACACTATAACAATGGATAAAACTAGGAATGGAAATGGGTACTCGTATACCCGATACTCGTGGGTACATGATGGTCAAATTCGGATATTTAAAATCGGGTTCAGGATCGAGGATGGAGAGTAGAAAATGTTACCCGATCGGGTTCGGGAATGTGTAGTGTTAGAAACCCAACCCCCATACCATATACCCGAATATATTAATATTAATATATATATATTGTTAAAATTTAAATGACTTTTCAAATTCCACATCTTAACCATCATTATCTTAGTCATCATTACAATATATATAGTATTTATTTTCTCTTTACCCAAAAACATAAGTCACGCCAACCTCATTATAATAAGTGTTTCCCTCTTATTAGTCATGATTCTTAATCTTCATTCTTCATTTTTCATCTTCTTTTCTTTCAACCTTACTTCAATATCTATTTTAAACCTTCTCTCTAGTTTTTGTTCTAACTCCAAGTCTGCAATAATAATAAAAAGTGTTATATTGTTCCACCTATACAATATAACTATGGAAGTAAGTAATGTTTTCATTTGTCTTTTTTTAATTTTGATATTACTAGTTTTAATATTATTTATTATTTAATAAAGTTATGTTTGTTCTTCAACTTTTACAATTTTATACTTATTTATTAACTTAATCTTCGATCTCTATTTCGTAACTTCTTCTTCCGTTTTAACAGCAACAAAGTTACATTTCTGTAACTTCTACAAGACTATTCAAGAAGGATGTGTTTTTTTGTGTGAAAAAACTGCATTGATGATGAATATTTTGAAGTTTATGTTTAATTAAGTATATTGTTATATCCTCTTTAAGTTTATTTATACTTTGTAGTATGAATTAATTTATATTATTTAGTATGAATGAATTTATATTAGTAGTATGGATGATTAAGTGTTGTTTAAAGATAAAATATTTATTTATATTTTTTGGTCAATTATATTTTGTAATAACATAATAGTTAACCATTTATTACTCAAAAGACTTCCATGACCCGTAGATCAAGGCAAGCCCTAATGATCGGAGAAGAATGTAACTAACCTCGTACATGCGACGAACTAGCTGCGAAGAAGAATGTTTTACAATGGGTTATGGAGAGTCGGAGTTGTTTTCGCGATGGACACACGAGATGAACTGGTTGCGGAAAAGAATGTTTCGCGATGGACGCACGAGATGAAACTGGTTGTAGAGAAGAATGTTTTACGACGGATTTTGAAGAGTCGGAGCTGCTTCGCGATGGACGCACGAGACAAACTAGTTGCGGAGAAGAATGTTTCGCGATGGATTGTGGAGAGTCGAAGTTATTTCGTGATGGACGCACAAGACGAACTGGTTGCAGAGAAGAATGTTCAGAGATGGATTATGGAGAGGCGGAGCTGTTTCGCGATGGACACACGAGACGAACTGGCCACATAGATGTTTTGCGATGAATTGTGGAGAGTTAGAGTTGTTTCGCGATGGACGCATGAGACGAACTGGCTACGGAGAAGAATACTTCACAATGGATTGTGGAGAGTCGGAGTTGTTTCGCGATGGATGCACGAGACGAACTAGCAGTGGAGAAGAATGTTTCGTGATGGATTGTGGAGAATCAGAGTTGTTTCACGATGGACGCACGAGACGAACTAGCTGTGGAGAAGAATGTTTCACGATGGATTGTGGAGAGTTGGAGCTATTTTGCAATAGACGCACGAGATAAATTAGCTGTAGAGAAGAATGTTTCACGATGGATTGTAGAGAGTCAGAGTTGTTTTGCGATGGACGCACGAGACGTAGTGGTTGCGGAGAAGAATGTTTTGCGATGAATTGTGAAGAGTCGGAGCTGTTTAGCGATGGACGCACGAGACGAACTGGTTACAGAGAAGAATGTTCTGCGATGGATTGTGGAGAGTCAGAGTCGTTTCGCAATGGACGCACGAGATGAACTAGCTGTAGAGAAGAATGTTTCGCGATGGATTATGGAGAGTTAGAGTTGTTTCGTGATAGACGCACGTGACAAACTAGTTGCGGAGAAAAATGTTTCGTGATAGATTATGGAGAGTCGGAGCTATTTCGCAATGGATTGTGGAGAGTTGGAGTGGAGATGATGTAGGCTAACTAATTAGGCAATGAATTTTTTAGGTTAAAAATGAATTGGTTTGTGTATAACCGAAAATGAATTAGGCTTGGGCTTTTTTAAATATAAAAAAACTGATTTCTAATTTAAAAAAATATATAAGTTAAATTTTTATTCTTAAATATAATATAATGATTGATTTGTTTATTTTTAGTTTATATTATTTTTTACTTCTAATTTAATTAATTTAAAAAAAATTAATAATGCTATAATTTTTTTTAAATTATGTTATATAAAAAAATAATAATTAAATTTTAATGTTAATAAAATTCTGAGTCAAATTTAATTTAAAAAAAAATTAAAATAGTGAAATAAATAATTTTAAAATAAAACATACCAAATATTAAAATTTAGAATAGTTAAATTATAAGAATTTTAACAAAGTTTGTAAAAAAAAAAATAAAGATGGTTGTATAGATATAAAGGTTGGCAAAAAAATTCTTTTAGTATTTTACCCACGTGTAATATGTGTAGGCATATAAAGGTCGCTGAAAATGTATTTTGTTGTCGTGTTTTTTCAATAATTTTCTACAACGATCGCATGTATTAGGATTTGAATATTATTTTTTTAATTTTAAATGTAGAAAAACATATGCATGTCTAGGACTTGAAAAATAAT